>NW_028301282.1:300000-420000 GCF_061612785.1 Hesperophylax consimilis
TTCTTATCGCTATTCAAAAATTTCAGCCCATATGGTCTTATAGAGCCTGAGAAAACTGCTTCCAAAGTTCGAACCCAAGTCTGAAATTAGCGTCCATAAAAATCATGATTTTTCTAAGAATCAAACTTTTAAAATATTTTATGACTGATTTCGATTTAAAGCATGATTCTTATCGCAAATCCAAAATTTCAGCCCGTTTGGTCACATAGAGCCTGAGAAAACTGCTTCCAAAGTTCGAACCCAAGTTTGAAATTAGCGTCCAAAAAAATCATGATTTTTCTAAAAATCCAACTTTATGGAAATTTTGTGACTCAATTTGATTAGTACCACGATTCTTACCGCTATTCCAAAATTTCAGCCCGTTTTGTCCCATAGAGCCTGAGAAAACTGCTTCCAAAGTTCGAACCCAAGTCTGAAATTAGCGTCCATAAAAATCATGATTTTTCAAAAAATCCAACTTTATGGAATTTTTGTGACTGAATTTGATGAGTACCAATCGTGGTAAGTAAGAATCGTCTTATCGATATTCCAAAATTTCAGCCCGTTTGGTCACATAGAGCCTGAGAAAACTGCTTCCAAAGTTCGAACCCAAGTCTGAAATTAGCGTCCATAAAAATCATGATTTTTCTTAAAATCCAAATTTATGGAAATTTTGTGACTGAATTTGATTTGTACTACGATTCTTATCGCAAATCCAAAATTTCAGCCCGTTTGGTCACATAGAGCCAGAGAAAACTGCTTCCAAAGTTCGAACCCAAGTTTGAAATTAGCGTCCAAAAAAATCATGATTTTTCTAAAAATCCAACTTTATGGAAATTTTGTGACTCAATTTGATTAGTACCACGATTCTTACCGCTATTCCAAAATTTCAGCCCGTTTTGTCCCATAGAGCCTGAGAAAACTGCTTCCAAAGTTCGAACCCAAGTCTGAAATTAGCGTCCATAAAAATCATGATTTTTCTAAGAATCAAACTTTTTGGATATTTTATGACTGATTTCGATTTAAAGCATGATTCTAATCGCTAATCCAAAATTTCAGCCCGTTTGGTCACATAGAGCCTGAGAAAACTGCTTCCAAAGTTCGAACCCAAGTTTGAAATTAGCGTCCATAAAAATCATGATTTTTCTAAAAATCCAACTAAATGGAGATTTTGTGACTGAATTTGATTTGTACCACGATTCTTATCGCTATTCAAAAATTTCAGCCCATATGGTCTTATAGAGCCTGAGAAAACTGCTTCCAAAGTTCGAACCCAAGTCTGAAATTAGCGTCCATAAAAATCATGATTTTTCTAAAAATTCAACTTAATGGAGATTTTATGACTGATTTCGATTTAAAGCATGATTCTAATAGCTGTTCCAAAATTTCAGCCCGTTTGGTCTTATAGAGCATGAGAAAACTGCTTCCAAAGTTCGAACCCAAGTCTGAAATTAGCGTCCATAAAAATCATGATTTTTCTTAAAATCCAACTTTATGGTAATTTTGTGACTGAATTTGATTTGTACCACGATTCTTATCGCTATTCAAAAATTTCAGCCCGTTTGGTCCTATAGAGCCTCAGAAAACTGCTTCCAAAGTTCGAACCCAAGTCTGAAATTAGCGTCCATAAAAATCATGATTTTCCTAAGAATCAAACTTTTTGGATATTTTATGACTGATTTCGATTTAAAGCATGATTCTAATCGCTAATCCAAAATTTCAGCCCGTTTGGTCACATAGAGCCTGAGAAAACTGCTTCCAAAGTTCGAACCCAAGTTTGAAATTAGCGTCCATAAAAATCATGATTTTTCTAAAAATCCAACTTTATGGAGATTTTGTGACTGAATTTGATTTGTACCACGATTCTTATCGCTATTCAAAAATTTCAGCCCATATGGTCTTATAGAGCCTGAGAAAACTGCTTCCAAAGTTCGAACCCAAGTCTGAAATTAGCGTCCATAAAAATCATGATTTTTCTAAGAATCAAACTTTTAAAATATTTTATGACTGATTTCGATTTAAAGCATGATTCTTATCGCAAATCCAAAATTTCAGCCCGTTTGGTCACATAGAGCCTGAGAAAACTGCTTCCAAAGTTCGAACCCAAGTTTGAAATTAGCGTCCAAAAAAATCATGATTTTTCTAAAAATCCAACTTTATGGAAATTTTGTGACTCAATTTGATTAGTACCACGATTCTTACCGCTATTCCAAAATTTCAGCCCGTTTTGTCCCATAGAGCCTGAGAAAACTGCTTCCAAAGTTCGAACCCAAGTCTGAAATTAGCGTCCATAAAAATCATGATTTTTCAAAAAATCCAACTAAATGGAGATTTTGTGACTGAATTTGATTTGTACCACGATTCTTATCGCTATTCAAAAATTTCAGCCCATATGGTCTTATAGAGCCTGAGAAAACTGCTTCCAAAGTTCGAACCCAAGTCTGAAATTAGCGTCCATAAAAATCATGATTTTTCTAAAAATTCAACTTAATGGAGATTTTATGACTGATTTCGATTTAAAGCATGATTCTAATAGCTGTTCCAAAATTTCAGCCCGTATGGTCTTATAGAGCATGAGAAAACTGCTTCCAAAGTTCGAACCCAAGTCTGAAATTAGCGTCCATAAAAATCATGATTTTTCTTAAAATCCAACTTTATGGTAATTTTGTGACTGAATTTGATTTGTACCACGATTCTTATCGCTATTCAAAAATTTCAGCCCGTTTGGTCCTATAGAGCCTCAGAAAACTGCTTCCAAAGTTCGAACCCAAGTCTGAAATTAGCGTCCATAAAAATCATGATTTTCCTAAGAATCAAACTTTTTGGATATTTTATGACTGATTTCGATTTAAAGCATGATTCTAATCGCTAATCCAAAATTTCAGCCCGTTTGGTCACATAGAGCCTGAGAAAACTGCTTCCAAAGTTCGAACCCAAGTTTGAAATTAGCGTCCATAAAAATCATGATTTTTCTAAAAATCCAACTTTATGGAGATTTTGTGACTGAATTTGATTTGTACCACGATTCTTATCGCTATTCAAAAATTTCAGCCCATATGGTCTTATAGAGCCTGAGAAAACTGCTTCCAAAGTTCGAACCCAAGTCTGAAATTAGCGTCCATAAAAATCATGATTTTTCTAAGAATCAAACTTTTAAAATATTTTATGACTGATTTCGATTTAAAGCATGATTCTTATCGCAAATCCAAAATTTCAGCCCGTTTGGTCACATAGAGCCTGAGAAAACTGCGTCCAAAGTTCGAACCCAAGTTTGAAATTAGCGTCCAAAAAAATCATGATTTTTCTAAAAATCCAACTTTATGGAAATTTTGTGACTCAATTTGATTAGTACCACGATTCTTACCGCTATTCCAAAATTTCAGCCCGTTTTGTCCCATAGAGCCTGAGAAAACTGCTTCCAAAGTTCGAACCCAAGTCTGAAATTAGCGTCCATAAAAATCATGATTTTTCAAAAAATCCAACTTTATGGAATTTTTGTGACTGAATTTGATGAGTACCAATCGTGGTAAGTAAGAATCGTCTTATCGATATTCCAAAATTTCAGCCCGTTTGGTCACATAGAGCCTGAGAAAACTGCTTCCAAAGTTCGAACCCAAGTCTGAAATTAGCGTCCATAAAAATCATGATTTTTCTTAAAATCCAAATTTATGGAAATTTTGTGACTGAATTTGATTTGTACTACGATTCTTATCGCAAATCCAAAATTTCAGCCCGTTTGGTCACATAGAGCCAGAGAAAACTGCTTCCAAAGTTCGAACCCAAGTTTGAAATTAGCGTCCAAAAAAATCATGATTTTTCTAAAAATCCAACTTTATGGAAATTTTGTGACTCAATTTGATTAGTACCACGATTCTTACCGCTATTCCAAAATTTCAGCCCGTTTTGTCCCATAGAGCCTGAGAAAACTGCTTCCAAAGTTCGAACCCAAGTCTGAAATTAGCGTCCATAAAAATCATGATTTTTCTAAGAATCAAACTTTTTGGATATTTTATGACTGATTTCGATTTAAAGCATGATTCTAATCGCTAATCCAAAATTTCAGCCCGTTTGGTCACATAGAGCCTGAGAAAACTGCTTCCAAAGTTCGAACCCAAGTTTGAAATTAGCGTCCATAAAAATCATGATTTTTCTAAAAATCCAACTAAATGGAGATTTTGTGACTGAATTTGATTTGTACCACGATTCTTATCGCTATTCAAAAATTTCAGCCCATATGGTCTTATAGAGCCTGAGAAAACTGCTTCCAAAGTTCGAACCCAAGTCTGAAATTAGCGTCCATAAAAATCATGATTTTTCTAAAAATTCAACTTAATGGAGATTTTATGACTGATTTCGATTTAAAGCATGATTCTAATAGCTGTTCCAAAATTTCAGCCCGTTTGGTCTTATAGAGCATGAGAAAACTGCTTCCAAAGTTCGAACCCAAGTCTGAAATTAGCGTCCATAAAAATCATGATTTTTCTTAAAATCCAACTTTATGGTAATTTTGTGACTGAATTTGATTTGTACCACGATTCTTATCGCTATTCAAAAATTTCAGCCCGTTTGGTCCTATAGAGCCTCAGAAAACTGCTTCCAAAGTTCGAACCCAAGTCTGAAATTAGCGTCCATAAAAATCATGATTTTCCTAAGAATCAAACTTTTTGGATATTTTATGACTGATTTCGATTTAAAGCATGATTCTAATCGCTAATCCAAAATTTCAGCCCGTTTGGTCACATAGAGCCTGAGAAAACTGCTTCCAAAGTTCGAACCCAAGTTTGAAATTAGCGTCCATAAAAATCATGATTTTTCTAAAAATCCAACTTTATGGAGATTTTGTGACTGAATTTGATTTGTACCACGATTCTTATCGCTATTCAAAAATTTCAGCCCATATGGTCTTATAGAGCCTGAGAAAACTGCTTCCAAAGTTCGAACCCAAGTCTGAAATTAGCGTCCATAAAAATCATGATTTTTCTAAGAATCAAACTTTTAAAATATTTTATGACTGATTTCGATTTAAAGCATGATTCTTATCGCAAATCCAAAATTTCAGCCCGTTTGGTCACATAGAGCCTGAGAAAACTGCTTCCAAAGTTCGAACCCAAGTTTGAAATTAGCGTCCAAAAAAATCATGATTTTTCTAAAAATCCAACTTTATGGAAATTTTGTGACTCAATTTGATTAGTACCACGATTCTTACCGCTATTCCAAAATTTCAGCCCGTTTTGTCCCATAGAGCCTGAGAAAACTGCTTCCAAAGTTCGAACCCAAGTCTGAAATTAGCGTCCATAAAAATCATGATTTTTCAAAAAATCCAACTTTATGGAATTTTTGTGACTGAATTTGATGAGTACCAATCGTGGTAAGTAAGAATCGTCTTATCGATATTCCAAAATTTCAGCCCGTTTGGTCACATAGAGCCTGAGAAAACTGCTTCCAAAGTTCGAACCCAAGTCTGAAATTAGCGTCCATAAAAATCATGATTTTTCTTAAAATCCAAATTTATGGAAATTTTGTGACTGAATTTGATTAGTACCACGATTCTTATCGCTAATCCAAAATTTCAGCCCGTTTGGTCACATAGAGCCTGAGAAAACTGCTTCCAAAGTTCGAACCCAAATCTGAAATTAGCGTCCATTAAAAGGATGATTTTTCTTAAAATCCAACTTTATGGAAATTTTGTGACTGAATTTGATTTGTACTACGATTCTTATCGCAAATCCAAAATTTCAGCCCGTTTGGTCACATAGAGCCTGAGAAAACTGCTTCCAAAGTTCGAACCCAAGTCTGAAATTAGCGTCCATAAAAATCATGATTTTTCTAAAAATCCAACTTTATGGAAATTTTGTGACTGAATTTGATTAGTACCACGATTCTTATCGCTATTCCAAAATTTCAGCCCGTTTGGTCATATAGAGCCTGAGAAAACTGCTTCCACAGTTCGAACCCAAGTCTGAAATTAGCGTCCATAAAAATCATGATTTTTCTTAAAATCCAACTTTATGGAAATTTTGTGACTGAATTTGATTTGTACCACGATTCTTATCGCTATTCAAAAATTTCAGCCCGTTTGGTCCTATAGAGCCTCAGAAAACTGCTTCCAAAGTTCGAACCCAAGTCTGAAATTAGCGTCCATAAAAATCATGATTTTTCTAAAAATCCAACTTAATGGAGATTTTGTGACTGAATTTGATTAGTACCACGATTCTTACCGCTATTCCAAAATTTCAGCAGGTTTTGTCCCATAGAGCCTGAGAAAACTGCTTCCAAAGTTCAAACCCAAGTCTGAAATTAGCGTCCATAAAAATCATGATTTTTCTAAAAATCCAACTTTATGGTAATTTTGTGACTGAATTTGATTTGTACCACGATTCTTATCGCTATTCAAAAATTTCAGCCCGTTTGGTCCTATAGAGCCTGAGAAAACTGCTTCCAAAGTTCGAACCCAAGTCTGAAATTAGCGTCCATAAAAATCATGATTTTTCTAAGAATCAAAGTTTTTGGATATTTTATGACTGATTTCGATTTAAAGCATGATTCTTATCGCTAATCCAAAATTTCAGCCCGTTTGGTCACATAGAGCCTGAGAAAACTGCTTCCAAAGTTCGAACCCAAGTCTGAAATTAGCGTCCATAAAAATCATGATTTTTCTTAAAATCCAACTTTATGGAAATTTTGTGACTGAATTTGATTAGTACCACGATTCTTATCGCTATTCCAAAATTTCAGCCCGTTTGGTCATATAGATCCTGAGAAAACTGCTTCAAAGTTCGAACCCAAGTCTGAAATTAGCGTCCATTAAAATCATGATTTTTCTTAAAATCCAACTTTATGGAAATTTTGTGACTGAATTTGATTTGTACCACGATTCTTATCGCAAATCCAAAATTTCAGCACGTTTGGTCACATAGAGCCTGAGAAAACTGCTTCCAAAGTTCGAACCCAAGTCTGAAATTAGCGTCAATAAAAATCATGATTTTTCTTAAAATCCAACTTTATGGAAATTTTGTGACTGAATTTGATTTGTACCACGATTCTTATCGCAAATCCAAAATTTCAGCCCGTTTGGTCACATAGAGCCTGAGAAAACTGCTTCCAAAGTTCGAACCCAAGTCTAAAATTAGCGTCCATTAAAATCATGATTTTTCTAAAAATTCAACTTTATGGAAATTTTGTGACTGAATTTGATTTGTACCACGATTCTTATCGCAAATCCAAAATTTCAGCCCGTTTGGTCACATAGAGCCTGAGAAAACTGCTTCCAAAGTTCGAACCCAAGTCTGAAATTAGCGTCCATTAAAATCATGATTTTTCTAAAAATTCAACTTTATGGAAATTTTGTGACTGAATTTGATTAGTACCACGATTCTTCCCGCTATTCCAAAATTTCAGCAGGTTTTGTCCCATAGAGCCTGAGAAAACTGCTTCCAAAGTTCAAACCCAAGTCTGAAATTAGCGTCCATAAAAATCATGAGTTTTCTAAAAATCCAACTTTATGGTAATTTTGTGACTGAATTTGATTTGTACCACGATTCTTATCGCTATTCAAGAATTTCAGCCCGTTTGGTCCTATAGAGCCTGAGAAAACTGCTTCCAAAGTTCGAACCCAAGTCTGAAATAAGCGTCCATAAAAATCATGATTTTTCAAAAAATCCAACTTTATGGAAATTTTGTGACTGAATTTGATTAGTACCAATCGTGGTAAGTAAGAATCGTCTTATCGCTATTCAAAATTTCAGCCCGTTTGGTCCTATAGAGCCTCAGAAAACTGCTTCCAAAGTTCGAACCCATGTCTGAAATTAGCGTCCATAAAAATCATGATTTTTCTAAAAATTCAACTTAATGGAGATTTTATGACTGATTTCGATTTAAAGCATGATTCTTATAGCTGTTCCAAAATTTCAGCCCGTTTTGTCACTTAGAGCCTGAGAAAACAGCTTCCAAAGTTCGAACCCAAGTTTGAAATTAGCGTCCAAAAAAATCATGATTTTTCTAAAAATCCAACTTTATGGAAATTTTGTGACTCAATTTGATTAGTACCACGATTCTTACCGCTATTCCAAAATTTCAGCCCGTTTTGTCCCATAGAGCCTGAGAAAACTGCTTCCAAAGTTCGAACCCAAGTCTGAAATTAGCGTCCATAAAAATCATGATTTTTCAAAAAATCCAACTTAATGGAGATTTTGTGACTGAATTTGATTTGTACCACGATTCTTATCGCTATTCAAAAATTTCAGCCCATATGGTCTTATAGAGCCTGAGAAAACTGCTTCCAAAGTTCGAACCCAAGTCTGAAATTAGCGTCCATAAAAATCATGATTTTTCTTAAAATCCAACTTTATGGTAATTTTGTGACTGAATTTGATTTGTACCACGATTCTTATCGCTATTCAAAAATTTCAGCCCGTTTGGTCCTATAGAGCTTCAGAAAACTGCTTCCAAAGTTCGAACCCAAGTCTGAAATTAGCGTCCATAAAAATCATGATTTTTCTAAGAATCAAACTTTTTGGATATTTTATGACTGATTTCGATTTAAAGCATGATTCTAATCGCTAATCCAAAATTTCAGCCCGTTTGGTCACATAGAGCTTGAGAAAACTGCTTCCAAAGTTCGAACCCAAGTTTGAAATTAGCGTCCATAAAAATAATGATTTTTCTAAAAATCCAACTTAATGGAGATTTTGTGACTGAATTTGATTTGTACCACGATTCTTATCGCTATTCAAAAATTTCAGCCCATATGGTCTTATAGAGCCTGAGAAAACTGCTTCCAAAGTTCGAACCCAAGTCTGAAATTAGCGTCCATAAAAATCATGATTTTTCTTAAAATCCAACTTTATGGTAATTTTGTGACTGAATTTGATTTGTACCACGATTCTTATCGCTATTCAAAAATTTCAGCCCGTTTGGTCCTATAGAGCTTCAGAAAACTGCTTCCAAAGTTCGAACCCAAGTCTGAAATTAGCGTCCATAAAAATCATGATTTTTCTAAGAATCAAACTTAATGGAGATTTTGTGACTGAATTTGATTTGTACCACGATTCTTATCGCTATTCAAAAATTTCAGCCCGTTTGGTCCTATAGAGCTTCAGAAAACTGCTTCCAAAGTTCGAACCCAAGTCTGAAATTAGCGTCCATAAAAATCATGATTTTTCTAAGAATCAAACTTTTTGGATATTTTATGACTGATTTCGATTTAAAGCATGATTCTAATCGCTAATCCAAAATTTCAGCCCGTTTGGTCACATAGAGCTTGAGAAAACTGCTTCCAAAGTTCGAACCCAAGTTTGAAACTAGCGTCCATAAAAATCATGATTTTTCTAAAAATCCAACTTAATGGAGATTTTGTGACTGAATTTGATTTGTACCACGATTCTTATCGCTATTCAAAAATTTCAGCCCATATGGTCTTATAGAGCCTGAGAAAACTGCTTCCAAAGTTCGAACCCAAGTCTGAAATTAGCGTCCATAAAAATCATGATTTTTCTAAAAATTCAACTTAATGGAGATTTTATGACTGATTTCGATTTAAAGCATGATTCTTATAGCTGTTCCAAAATTTCAGCCCGTATGGTCCTATAGAGCCTCAGAAAACTGCTTCCAAAGTTCGAACCCATGTCTGAAATTAGCGTCCATAAAAATCATGATTTTTCTAAAAATTCAACTTAATGGAGATTTTATGACTGATTTCGATTTAAAGCATGATTCTTATAGCTGTTCCAAAATTTCAGCCCGTATGGTCTTATAGAGCATGAGAAAACTGCTTCCAAAGTTCGAACCCAAGTCTGAAATTAGCGTCCATAAAAATCATGATTTTTCTTAAAATCCAACTTTATGGTAATTTTGTGACTGAATTTGATTTGTACCACGATTCTTATCGCTATTTAAAAATTTCAGCCCGTTTGGTCCTATAGAGCCTCAGAAAACTGCTTCCAAAGTTCGAACCCATGTCTGAAATTAGCGTCCATAAAAATCATGATTTTTCTAAAAATTCAACTTAATGGAGATTTTATGACTGATTTCGATTTAAAGCATGATTCTTATAGCTGTTCCAAAATTTCAGCCCGTATGGTCTTATAGAGCATGAGAAAACTGCTTCCAAAGTTCGAACCCAAGTCTGAAATTAGCGTCCATAAAAATCATGATTTTTCTTAAAATCCAACTTTATGGTAATTTTGTGACTGAATTTGATTTGTACCACGATTCTTATCGCTATTTAAAAATTTCAGCCCGTTTGGTCCTATAGAGCCTCAGAAAACTGCTTCCAAAGTTCGAACCCAAGTCTGAAATTAGCGTCCATAAAAATCATGATTTTTCTAAGAATCAAACTTTTTGGATATTTTATGACTGATTTCGATTTAAAGCATGATTCTTATCGCTAATCCAAAATTTCAGCCCGTTTGGTCACATAGAGCCTGAGAAAACTGCTTCCAAAGTTCGAACCCAAGTCTGAAATTAGCGTCCATAAAAATCATGATTTTTCTAAAAATCCAACTTTATGGAAATTTTGTGACTGAATTTGATTAGTACCACGATTCTTATCGCTAATCCAAAATTTCAGCCCGTTTGGTCACATAGAGCCTGAGAAAACTGCTTCCAAAGTTCGAACCCAAGTTTGAAATTAGCGTCCATAAAAATCATGATTTTTCTAAAAATCCAACTTAATGGAGATTTTGTGACTGAATTTGATTTGTACCACGATTCTTATCGCTATTCAAAAATTTCAGCCCATATGGTCTTATAGAGCCTGAGAAAACTGCTTCCAAAGTTCGAACCCAAGTCTGAAATTAGCGTCCATAAAAATCATGATTTTTCTAAGAATCAAACTTTTTGGATATTTTATGACTGA
Source organism: Hesperophylax consimilis (assembly GCF_061612785.1). Classification (NCBI taxonomy): domain Eukaryota; kingdom Metazoa; phylum Arthropoda; class Insecta; order Trichoptera; family Limnephilidae; genus Hesperophylax; species Hesperophylax consimilis. Next base: position 310,835 of record NW_028301282.1, read on the forward strand.
TTTCGATTTAAAGCATGATTCTTATCGCTAATCCAAAATTTCAGCCCGTTTGGTCACATAGAGCCTGAGAAAACTGCTTCCAAAGTTCGAACCCAAGTCTGAAATTAAGGTCCATTAAAATCATGATTTTTCTAAAAATCCAACTTTATGGAAATTTTGTGACTGAATTTGATTTGTTCCACGATTCTTATCGCTATTCAAAAATTTCAGCCCGTTTGGTCCTATAGAGCCTCAGAAAACTGCTTCCAAAGTTCGAATCCAAGTCTGAAATTAGCGTCCATAAAAATCATGTTTTTTTCTAAAAATCCAACTTAATGGAGATTTTATGACTGATTTCGATTTAAAGCATGATTCTTATCGCTGTTCCAAAATTTCAGCCCGTTTGGTCACATAGAGCCTGAGAAAACTGCTTCCAAAGTTCGAACCCAAGTCTGAAATTAGCATCTATAAAAATCATGATTTTTCTAAGAATCAAACTTTTTGGATATTTTATGACTGATTTCGATTTAAAGCATGATTCTTATCGCTAATCCAAAATTTCAGCCCGTTTATTTACATAGAGCCTGAGAAAACTGCTTACAAAGTTCGAACCCAAGTCTGAAATTAGCGTCCATAAAAATCATGATTTTTCTTAAAATCCAACTTTATGGAAATTTTGTGACTGAATTTGATTTGTACCACGATTCTTATCGCTATTCAAAAATTTCAGCCCGTTTGGTCCTATAGAGCCTCAGAAAACTGCTTCCAAAGTTCGAACCCAAGTCTGAAATTAGTTAGCGTCCATAAAAATCATGATTTTTCAAAGAATCAAACTTTTTGGATATTTTATGACTGATTTCGATTTAAAGCATGATTCTAATCGCTAATCCAAAATTTCAGCCCGTTTGGTCACATAGAGCCTGAGAAAACTGCTTCCAAAGTTCGAACCCAAGTTTGAAATTAGCGTCCATAAAAATCATGATTTTTCTAATAATCCAAATTAATGGAGATTTTGTGACTGAATTTGATTTGTACCACGATTCTTATCGCTATGCAAAAATTTCAGCCCGTATGGTCACATAGAGCCTGAGAAAACTGCTTCCAAAGTTCGAACCCAAATCTGAAATTAGCGTCCATTAAAAGCATGATTTTTCTTAAAATCCAACTTTATGGAAATTTTGTGACTGAATTTGATTTGTACTACGATTCTTATCGCAAATCCAAAATTTCAGCCCGTTTGGTCACATAGAGCCTGAGAAAACTGCTTCCAAAGTTCGAACCCAAGTCTGAAATTAGCGTCCATAAAAATCATGATTTTTCTAAGAATCAAACTTTTTGGATATTTTATGACTGATTTCGATTTAAAGCATGATTCTTATCGCTAATCCAAAATTTCAGCCCGTTTATTCACATAGAGCCTGAGAAAACTGCTTCCAAAGTTCGAACCCAAGTCTGAAATTAGCGTCCATAAAAATCATGATTTTTCTTAAAATCCAACTTTATGGAAATTTTGTGACTGAATTTGATTTGTACCACGATTCTTATCGCTATTCAAAAATTTCAGCCCGTTTGGTCCTATAGAGCCTCAGAAAACTGCTTCCAAAGTTCGAACCCAAGTCTGAAATTAGTTAGCGTCCATAAAAATCATGATTTTTCAAAGAATCAAACTTTTTGGATATTTTATGACTGATTTCGATTTAAAGCATGATTCTAATCGCTAATCCAAAATTTCAGCCCGTTTGGTCACATAGAGCCTGAGAAAACTGCTTCCAAAGTTCGAACCCAAGTTTGAAATTAGCGTCCATAAAAATCATGATTTTTCTAAAAATCCAAATTAATGGAAATTTTGTGACTGAATTTGATTTGTACCAATCGTGGTAAGTAAGAATCGTCTTATCGCTATTCAAAAATTTCAGCCCGTTCTGTCCTATAGAGCCTCAGAAAACTGCTTCCAAAGTTCGAACCCATGTCTGAAATTAGCGTCCATAAAAATCATGATTTTTCTAAAAATTCAACTTCATGGAGATTTTATGACTGATTTCGATATAAAGCATGATTCTTATAGCTGTTCCAAAATTTCAGCCCGTATGGTCTTATAGAGCATGAGAAAACTGCTTCCAAAGTTCGAACCCAAGTCTGAAATTAGCGTCCATAAAAATCATGATTTTTCTTAAAATCCAACTTTATGGTAATTTTGTGACTGAATTTGATTTGTACCACGATTCTTATCGCTATTCAAAAATTTCAGCCCGTTTGGTCCTATAGAGCCTCAGAAAACTGCTTCCAAAGTTCGGACCCAAGTCTGAAATTAGCGTCCATAAAAATCATGATTTTTCTAAGAATCAAACTTTTTGGATATTTTATGACTGATTTCGATTTAAAGCATGATTCTTATCGCTAATCCAAAATTTCAGCCCGTTTGGTCACATAGAGCCTGAGAAAACTGCTTCCAAAGTTCGAACCCAAGTTTGAAATTAGCGTCCAAAAAAAATCATGATTTTTCTAAAAATCCAACTTTATGGAAATTTTGTGACTCAATTTGATTAGTACCACGATTCTTACCGCTATTCCAAAATTTCAGCCCGTTTTGTCCCATAGAGCCTGAGAAAACTGCTTCCAAAGTTCGAACCCAAGTCTGAAATTAGCGTCCATAAAAATCATGATTTTTCAAAAAATCCAACTTTATGGAATTTTTGTGACTGAATTTGATTAGTACCAATCGTGGTAAGTAAGAATCGTCTTATCGATATTCCAAAATTTCAGCCCGTTTGGTCACATAGAGCCTGAGAAAACTGCTTCCAAAGTTCGAACCCAAGTCTGAAATTAGCGTCCATAAAAATCATGATTTTTCTAAAAATCCAACTTTATGGAAATTTTGTGACTGAATTTGATTAGTACCACGATTCTTATCGCTAATCCAAAATTTCAGCCCGTTTGGCCACATAGAGCCTGAGAAAACTGCTTCCAAAGTTCGAACCCAAGTCTGAAATTAAGGTCCATTAAAATCATGATTTTTCTAAAAATCCAACTTTATGGAAATTTTGTGTCTGAATTTGATTTGTACCACGATTCTTATCGCTATTCAAAAATTTCAGCCCGTTTGGTCCTATAGAGCCTCAGAAAACTGCTTCCAAAGTTCGAACCCAAGTTTGAAATTAGCGTCCATAAAAATCATGATTTTTCTTAAAATCCAACTTTATGGAAATTTTGTGACTGAATTTGATTTGTACCACGATTCTTATCGCTATTCAAAAATTTCAGCCCGTTTGGTCCTATAGAGGCTCAGAAAACTGCTTCCAAAGTTCGAACCCAAGTCTGAAATTAGTTAGCGTCCATAAAAATCATGATTTTTCAAAGAATCAAACTTTTTGGATATTTTATGACTGATTTCGATTTAAAGCATGATTCTAATCGCTAATCCAAAATTTCAGCCCGTTTGGTCACATAGAGCCTGAGAAAACTGCTTCCAAAGTTCGAACCCAAGTTTGAAATTAGCGTCCATAAAAATCATGATTTTTCTAAAAATCCAAATTAATGGAAATTTTGTGACTGAATTTGATTTGTACCAATCGTGGTAAGTAAGAATCGTCTTATCGCTATTCAAAAATTTCAGCCCGTTCTGTCCTATAGAGCCTCAGAAAACTGCTTCCAAAGTTCGAACCCATGTCTGAAATTAGCGTCCATAAAAATCATGATTTTTCTAAAAATTCAACTTAATGGAGATTTTATGACTGATTTCGATTTAAAGCATGATTCTTATAGCTGTTCCAAAATTTCAGCCCGTATGGTCTTATAGAGCATGAGAAAACTGCATCCAAAGTTCGAACCCAAGTCTGAAATTAGCGTCCATAAAAATCATGATTTTTCTTAAAATCCAACTTTATGGTAATTTTGTGACTGAATTTGATTTGTACCACGATTCTTATCGCTATTCAAAAATTTCAGCCCGTTTGGTCCTATAGAGCCTCAGAAAACTGCTTCCAAAGTTCGAACCCAAGTCTGAAATTAGCGTCCATAAAAATCATGATTTTTCTAAGAATCAAACTTTTTGGATATTTTATGACTGATTTCGATTTAAAGCATGATTCTTATCGCTAATCCAAAATTTCAGCCCGTTTGGTCACATAGAGCCTGAGAAAACTGCTTCCAAAGTTCGAACCCAAGTTTGAAATTAGCGTCCAAAAAAATCATGATTTTTCTAAAAATCCAACTTTATGGAAATTTTGTGACTCAATTTGATTAGTACCACGATTCTTACCGCTATTCCAAAATTTCAGCCCGTTTTGTCCCATAGAGCCTGAGAAAACTGCTTCCAAAGTTCGAACCCAAGTCTGAAATTAGCGTCCATAAAAATCATGATTTTTCAAAAAATCCAACTTTATGGAATTTTTGTGACTGAATTTGATTAGTACCAATCGTGGTCAGTAAGAATCGTCTTATCGATATTCCAAAATTTCAGCCCGTTTGGTCACATAGAGCCTGAGAAAACTGCTTCCAAAGTTCGAACCCAAGTCTGAAATTAGCGTCCATAAAAATCATGATTTTTCTAAAAATCCAACTTTATGGAAATTTTGTGACTGAATTTGATTAGTACCACGATTCTTATCGCTAATCCAAAATTTCAGCCCGTTTGGTCACATAGAGCCTGAGAAAACTGCTTCCAAAGTTCGAACCCAAATCTGAAATTAGCGTCCATTAAAAGCATGATTTTTCTTAAAATCCAACTTTATGGAAATTTTGTGTCTGAATTTGATTTGTACCACGATTCTTATCGCAAATCCAAAATTTCAGCCCGATTGGTCACATAGAGCCTGAGAAAACTGCTTCCAAAGTTCGAACCCAAGTCTGAAATTAGCGTCCATAAAAATCATGATTTTTCTTAAAATCCAACTTTATGGAAATTTTGTGACTGAATTTGATTTGTACCACGATTCTTATCGCAAATCCAAAATTTCAGCCCGTTTGGTCACATAGAGCCTGAGAAAACTGCTTCCAAAGTTCGAACCCAAGTCTGAAATTAAGGTCCATTAAAATCATGATTTTTCTAAAAATCCAACTTTATGGAAATTTTGTGACTGAATTTGATTTGTTCCACGATTCTTATCGCTATTCAAAAATTTCAGCCCGTTTGGTCCTATAGAGCCTCAGAAAACTGCTTCCAAAGTTCGAATCCAAGTCTGAAATTAGCGTCCATAAAAATCATGTTTTTTTCTAAAAATCCAACTAAATGGAGATTTTATGACTGATTTCGATTTAAAGCATGATTCTAATCGCTGTTCCAAAATTTCAGCCCGTTTGGTGACATAGAGCCTGAGAAAACTGCTTCCAAAGTTCGAACCCAAGTCTGAAATTAGCGTCCATAAAAATCATGATTTTTCTAAGAATCAAACTTTTTGGATATTTTATGACTGATTTCGATTTAAAGCATGATTCTTATCGCTAATCCAAAATTTCAGCCCGTTTATTCACATAGAGCCTGAGAAAACTGCTTCCAAAGTTCGAACCCAAGTCTGAAATTAGCGTCCATAAAAATCATGATTTTTCTTAAAATCCAACTTTATGGAAATTTTGTGACTGAATTTGATTTGTACCACGATTCTTATCGCTATTCAAAAATTTCAGCCCGTTTGGTCATATAGAGCCTCAGAAAACTGCTTCCAAAGTTCGAACCCAAGTCTGAAATTAGCGTCCATAAAAATCATGATTTTTCTAAAAATTCAACTTAATGGAGATTTTATGACTGATTTCGATTTAAAGCATGATTCTTATAGCTGTTCCAAAATTTCAGCCCGTATGGTCTTATAGAGCATGAGAAAACTGCATCCAAAGTTCGAACCCAAGTCTGAAATTAGCGTCCATAAAAATCATGATTTTTCTTAAAATCCAACTTTATGGTAATTTTGTGACTGAATTTGATTTGTACCACGATTCTTATCGCTATTCAAAAATTTCAGCCCGTTTGGTCCTATAGAGCCTCAGAAAACTGCTTCCAAAGTTCGAACCCAAGTCTGAAATTAGCGTCCATAAAAATCATGATTTTTCTAAGAATCAAACTTTTTGGATATTTTATGACTGATTTCGATTTAAAGCATGATTCTTATCGCTAATCCAAAATTTCAGCCCGTTTGGTCACATAGAGCCTGAGAAAACTGCTTCCAAAGTTCGAACCCAAGTTTGAAATTAGCGTCCAAAAAAATCATGATTTTTCTAAAAATCCAACTTTATGGAAATTTTGTGACTCAATTTGATTAGTACCACGATTCTTACCGCTATTCCAAAATTTCAGCCCGTTTTGTCCCATAGAGCCTGAGAAAACTGCTTCCAAAGTTCGAACCCAAGTCTGAAATTAGCGTCCATAAAAATCATGATTTTTCAAAAAATCCAACTTTATGGAATTTTTGTGACTGAATTTGATTAGTACCAATCGTGGTAAGTAAGAATCGTCTTATCGATATTCCAAAATTTCAGCCCGTTTGGTCACATAGAACCTGAGAAAACTGCTTCCAAAGTTCGAACCCAAGTCTGAAATTAGCGTCCATAAAAATCATGATTTTTCTAAAAATCCAACTTTATGGAAATTTTGTGACTGAATTTGATTAGTACCACGATTCTTATCAGTAATCCAAAATTTCAGCCCGTTTGGTCACATAGAGCCTGAGAAAACTGCTTCCAAAGTTCGAACCCAAATCTGAAATTAGCGTCCATTAAAAGCATGATTTTTCTTAAAATCCAACTTTATGGAAATTTTGTGTCTGAATTTGATTTGTACCACGATTCTTATCGCAAATCCAAAATTTCAGCCCGATTGGTCACATAGAGCCTGAGAAAACTGCTTCCAAAGTTCGAACCCAAGTCTGAAATTAGCGTCCATAAAAATCATGATTTTTCTTAAAATCCAACTTTATGGAAATTTTGTGACTGAATTTGATTTGTACCACGATTCTTATCGCAAATCCAAAATTTCAGCCCGTTTGGTCACATAGAGCCTGAGAAAACTGCTTCCAAAGTTCGAACCCAAGTCTGAAATTAAGGTCGATTAAAATCATGATTTTTCTAAAAATCCAACTTTATGGAAATTTTGTGACTGAATTTGATTTGTACCACGATTCTTATCGCTATTCAAAAATTTCAGCCCGTTTGGTCCTATAGAGCCTCAAAAAACTGCTTCCAAAGTTCGAATCCAAGTCTGAAATTAGCGTCCATAAAAATCATGTTTTTTTCTAAAAATCCAACTTAATGGAGATTTTATGACTGATTTCGATTTAAAGCATGATTCTAATCGCTGTTCCAAAATTTCAGCCCGTTTGGTGACATAGAGCCTGAGAAAACTGCTTCCAAAGTTCGAACCCAAGTCTGAAATTAGCGTCCATAAAAATCATGATTTTTCTAAGAATCAAACTTTTTGGATATTTTATGACTGATTTCGATTTAAAGCATGATTCTTATCGCTAATCCAAAATTTCAGCCCGTTTATTCACATAGAGCCTGAGAAAACTGCTTCCAAAGTTCGAACCCAAGTCTGAAATTAGCGTCCATAAAAATCATGATTTTTCTTAAAATCCAACTTTATGGAAATTTTGTGACTGAATTTGATTTGTACCACGATTCTTATCGCTATTCAAAAATTTCAGCCCGTTTGGTCCTATAGAGCCTCAGAAAACTGCTTCCAAAGTTCGAACCCAAGTCTGAAATTAGTTAGCGTCCATAAAAATCATGATTTTTCAAAGAATCAAACTTTTTGGATATTTTGTGACTGAATTTGATTAGTACCACGATTCTTATCGCTAATCCAAAATTTCAGCCCGTTTGGTCACATAGAGCCTGAGAAAACTGCTTCCAAAGTTCGAACCCAAATCTGAAATTAGCGTCCATTAAAAGCATGATTTTTCTTAAAATCCAACTTTATGGAAATTTTGTGTCTGAATTTGATTTGTACCACGATTCTTATCGCAAATCCAAAATTTCAGCCCGATTGGTCACATAGAGCCTGAGAAAACTGCTTCCAAAGTTCGAACCCAAGTCTGAAATTAGCGTCCATAAAAATCATGATTTTTCTTAAAATCCAACTTTATGGAAATTTTGTGACTGAATTTGATTTGTACCACGATTCTTATCGCAAATCCAAAATTTCAGCCCGTTTGGTCACATAGAGCCTGAGAAAACTGCTTCCAAAGTTCGAACCCAAGTCTGAAATTAAGGTCCATTAAAATCATGATTTTTCTAAAAATCCAACTTTATGGAAATTTTGTGACTGAATTTGATTTGTACCACGATTCTTATCGCTATTCAAAAATTTCAGCCCGTTTGGTCCTATAGAGCCTCAGAAAACTGCTTCCAAAGTTCGAATCCAAGTCTGAAATTAGCGTCCATAAAAATCATGTTTTTTTCTAAAAATCCAACTTAATGGAGATTTTATGACTGATTTCGATTTAAAGCATGATTCTAATCGCTGTTCCAAAATTTCAGCCCGTTTGGTGACATAGAGCCTGAGAAAACTGCTTCCAAAGTTCGAACCCAAGTCTGAAATTAGCGTCCATAAAAATCATGATTTTTCTAAGAATCAAACTTTTTGGATATTTTATGACTGATTTCGATTTAAAGCATGATTCTTATCGCTAATCCAAAATTTCAGCTCGTTTATTCACATAGAGCCTGAAAAAACTGCTTCCAAAGTTCGAACCCAAGTCTGAAATTAGCGTCCATAAAAATCATGATTTTTCTTAAAATCCAACTTTATGGAAATTTTGTGACTGAATTTGATTTGTACCACGATTCTTATCGCTATTCAAAAATTTCAGCCCGTTCGGTCCTATAGAGCCTCAGAAAACTGCTTCCAAAGTTCGAACCCAAGTCTGAAATTAGTTAGCGTCCATAAAAATCATGATTTTTCAAACAATCAAACTTTTTGGATATTTTATGACTGATTTCGATTTAAAGCATGATTCTAATCGCTAATCCAAAATTTCAGCCCGTTTGGTCACATAGAGCCTGAGAAAACTGCTTCCAAAGTTCGAACCCAAGTTTGAAATTAGCGTCCATAAAAATCATGATTTTTCTAAAAATCCAAATTAATGGAAATTTTGTGACTGAATTTGATTTGTACCAATCGTGGTAAGTAAGAATCGTCTTATCGCTATTCAAAAATTTCAGCCCGTTCTGTCCTATAGAGCCTCAGAAAACTGCTTCCAAAGTTCGAACCCATGTCTGAAATTAGCGTCCATAAAAATCATGATTTTTCTAAAAATTCAACTTAATGGAGATTTTATGACTGATTTCGATTTAAAGCATGATTCTTATCGCTAATCCAAAATTTCAGCCCGTTTGGTCACATAGAGCCTGAGAAAACTGCTTCCAAAGTTCGAACCCAAGTCTGAAATTAGCGTCCATAAAAATCATGATTTTTCAAAAAATCCAACTTTATGGAAATTTTGTGACTGAATATGATAAGTACCAATCGTGGTTAGTAAGAATCGTCTTATCGATATTCCAAAATTTCGGCCCGTTTGGTCACATAGAGCCTGAGAAAACTGCTTCCAAAGTTCGAACCCAAGTCTGAAATTAGCGTCCATAAAAATCATGATTTTTCTAAAAATCCAACTTTATGGTAATTTTGTGACTGAATTTGATTAGTACTACGATTCTTATCGCTAATCCAAAATTTCAGCCCGTTTGGTCACAAAGAGCCTGAGAAAACTGCTTCCAAAGTTCGAAACAAGTGTAAAATTAGCGTCCATAAAAATCATGATTTGTTCTAAGTTTGGTCACATAGAACCTGAGAAAACTGCTTCCAAAGTTCGAACCCAAGTCTGAAATTAGCGTCCATAAAAATCATGATTTTTCTTAAAATCCAACTTTATGGAAATTTTGTGACTGAATTTGATTTGTACCAGGATTCTTATCGCAAATCCGAAATTTCAGCACGTTTGGTCACATAGAGCCTGAGAAAACTGCTTCCAAAGTTCGAACCCAAGTCTGAAATTAGCGTCCATAAAAATCATGATTTTTCTTAAAATCCAACTTTATGGAAATTTTGTGACTGAATTTGATTTGTACCACGATTCTTATCGCAAATCCAAAATTTCAGCCCGTTTGGTCCTATAGAGCCTCAGAAAACTGCTTCCAAAGTTCGAATCCAAGTCTGAAATTAGCGTCCATAAAAATCATGATTTTTCTTAAAATCCAACTTAATGGTGATTTTATGACTGATTTCGATTTAAAGCATGATTCTAATCGCTGTTCCAAAATTTCAGCCCGTTTGGTCACCTAGAGCCTGAGAAAACTGCTTCCAAAGTTCGAACCCAAGTTTGAAATTAGCGTCCAAAAAAATCATGATTTTTCTAAAAATCCAACTTTATGGAAATTTTGTGACTCAATTTGATTAGTACCACGATTCTTACCGTTTTCCAAAATTTCAGCCCGTTTTGTCCCATAGAGCCTGAGAAAACTGCTTCCAAAGTTCGAACCCAAGTCTGAAATTAGCGTCCATAAAAATCATGATTTTTCAAAAAAATCCAACTTTATGGAAATTTTGTGACTGAATTTGATTTGTACCAATCGTGGTAAGTAAGAATCGTCTTATCGCTATTCAAAAATTTCAGCCCGTTTGGTCCTATAGAGCCTGAGAAAACTGCTTCCAAAGTTCGAACCCAAGTCTGAAATTAGCGTCCATAAAAATCATGATTTTTCTAAGAATCAAATTTTTTGGATATTTTATGACTGATTTCGATTTAAAGCATGATTCTAATCGCTAATCCAAAATTTCAGCCCGTTTGGTCACATAGAGCCTGAGAAAACTGCTTCCAAAGTTCGAACCCAAGTTTGAAATTAGCGTCCATAAAAATCATGATTTTTCTAAAAATCCAACTTTATGGAAATTTTGTGACTGAATTTGATTTGTACCACGATTCTTATCGCTATTCAAAAATTTCAGCCCGTTTGGTCCTATAGAGCCTCAGAAAACTGCTTCCAAAGTTCGAACCCAAGTCTGAAATTAGCGTCCATAAAAATCATGATTTTTCTAAGAATCAAACTTTTTGGATATTTTATGACTGATTTCGATTTAAAGCATGATTCTTATCGCTAATCCAAAATTTCAGCCCGTTTGGTCACATAGAGCCTGAGAAAACTGCTTCCAAAGTTCGAACCCAAGTTTGAAATTAGCGTCCAAAAAAATCATGATTTTTCTAAAAATCCAACTTTATGGAAATTTTGTGACTCAATTTGATTAGTACCACGATTCTTACCGCTATTCCAAAATTTCAGCCCGTTTGGTCACATAGAGCCTGAGAAAACTGCTTCCAAAGTTCGAACCCAAGTCTGAAATTAAGGTCCATTAAAATCATGATTTTTCTAAAAATCCAACTTTATGGAAATTTTGTGACTGAATTTGATTTGTACCACGATTCTTATCGCTATTCAAAAATTTCAGCCCGTTTGGTCCTATAGAGCCTGAGAAAACTGCTTCCAAAGTTCGAACCCAAGTCTGAAATTAGCGTCCATAAAAATCATGATTTTTCTTAAAATCCAACTTTATGGAGATTTTATGACTGATTTCGATTTAAAGCATGATTCTTATAGCTGTTCCAAAATTTCAGCCCGTATGGTCTTATAGAGCATGAGAAAACTGCATCCAAAGTTCGAACCCAAGTCTGAAATTAGCGTCCATAAAAATCATGATTTTTCTTAAAATCCAACTTTATGGTAATTTTGTGACTGAATTTGATTTGTACCACGATTCTTATCGCTATTCAAAAATTTCAGCCCGTTTGGTCCTATAGAGCCTCAGAAAACTGCTTCCAAAGTTCGAACCCAAGTCTGAAATTAGCGTCCATAAAAATCATGATTTTTCTAAGAATCAATTTTTTTGGATATTTTATGACTGATTTCGATTTAAAGCATGATTCTTATCGCTAATCCAAAATTTCAGCCCGTTTGGTCACATAGAGCCTGAGAAAACTGCTTCCAAAGTTCGAACCCAAGTTTGAAATTAGCGTCCAAAAAAATCATGATTTTTCTAAAAATCCAACTTTATGGAAATTTTGTGACTCAATTTGATTAGTACCACGATTCTTACCGCTATTCCAAAATTTCAGCCCGTTTTGTCCCATAGAGCCTGAGAAAACTGCTTCCAAAGTTCGAACCCAAGTCTGAAATTAGCGTCCATAAAAATCATGATTTTTCAAAAAATCCAACTTTATGGAATTTTTGTGACTGAATTTGATTAGTACCAATCGTGGTAAGTAAGAATCGTCTTATCGATATTCCAAAATTTCAGCCCGTTTGGTCACATAGAGCCTGAGAAAACTGCTTCCAAAGTTCGAACCCAAATCTGAAATTAGCGTCCATTAAAAGCATGATTTTTCTTAAAATCCAACTTTATGGAAATTTTGTGTCTGAATTTGATTTGTACCACGATTCTTATCGCAAATCCAAAATTTCAGCCAGATTGGTCACATAGAGCCTGAGAAAACTGCTTCCAAAGTTCGAACCCAAGTCTGAAATTAGCGTCCATAAAAATCATGATTTTTCTTAAAATCCAACTTTATGGAAATTTTGTGACTGAATTTGATTTGTACCACGATTCTTATCGCAAATCCAAAATTTCAGCCCGTTTGGTCACATAGAGCCTGAGAAAACTGCTTCCAAAGTTCGAACCCAAGTCTGAAATTAAGGTCCATTAAAATCATGATTTTTCTAAAAATCCAACTTTATGGAAATTTTGTGACTGAATTTGATTTGTACCACGATTCTTATCGCTATTCAAAAATTTCAGCCCGTTTGGTCCTATAGAGCCTCAGAAAACTGCTTCCAAAGTTCGAATCCAAGTCTGAAATTAGCGTCCATAAAAATCATGTTTTTTTCTAAAAATCCAACTTAATGGAGATTTTATGACTGATTTCGATTTAAAGCATGATTCTAATCGCTGTTCCAAAATTTCAGCCCGTTTGGTGACATAGAGCCTGAGAAAACTGCTTCCAAAGTTCGAACCCAAGTCTGAAATTAGCGTCCATAAAAATCATGATTTTTCTAAGAATCAAACTTTTTGGATATTTTATGACTGATTTCGATTTAAAGCATGATTCTTATCGCTAATCCAAAATTTCAGCCCGTTTATTCACATAGAGCCTGAGAAAACTGCTTCCAAAGTTCGAACCCAAGTCTGAAATTAGCGTCCATAAAAATCATGATTTTTCAAAAAATCCAACTTTATGGAATTTTTGTGACTGAATTTGATTTGTACCACGATTCTTATCGCAAATCCAAAATTTCAGCCCGTTTGGTCACATAGAGCCTGAGAAAACTGCTTCCAAAGTTCGAACCCAAGTCTGAAATTAAGGTCCATTAAAATCATGATTTTTCTAAAAATCCAACTTTATGGAAATTTTGTGACTGAATTTGATTTGTACCACGATTCTTATCGCTATTCAAAAATTTCAGCCCGTTTGGTCCTATAGAGCCTCAGAAAACTGCTTCCAAAGTTCGAACCCAAGTCTGAAATTAGCGTCCATAAAAATCATGATTTTTCTAAGAATCAAACTTTTTGGATATTTTATGACTGATTTCGATTTAAAGCATGATTCTTATCGCTAATCCAAAATTTCAGCCCGTTTGGTCACATAGAGCCTGAGAAAACTGCTTCCAAAGTTCGAACCCAAGTTTGAAATTAGCGTCCATAAAAATCATGATTTTTCTAAAAATCCAACTTAATGGAGATTTTGTGACTGAATTTGATTTGTACCACGATTCTTATCGCTATTCAAAAATTTCAGCCCATATGGTCTTATAGAGCCTGAGAAAACTGCTTCCAAAGTTCGAACCCAAGTTTGAAATTAGCGTCCAAAAAAATCATGATTTTTCTAAAAATCCAACTTTATGGAAATTTTGTGACTGAATTTGATTTGTACCACGATTCTTACCGCTATTCCAAAATTTCAGCCCGTTTTGTCCCATAGAGCCTGAGAAAACTTCTTCCAAAGTTCGAACCCAAGTCTGAAATTAGCGTCCATAAAAATCATGATTTTTCAAAAAATCCAACTTTATGGAATTTTTGTGACTGAATTTGATTAGTACCAATCGTGGTAAGTAAGAATCGTCTTATCGATATTCCAAAATTTCAGCCCGTTTGGTCACATAGAGCCTGAGAAAACTGCTTCCAAAGTTCGAACCCAAGTCTGAAATTAGCGTCCATAAAAATCATGATTTTTCTAAGAATCAAACTTTTTGGATATTTTATGACTGATTTCGATTTAAAGCATGATTCTTATCGATAATCCAAAATTTCAGCCCGTTTGGTCACATAGAACCTGAGAAAACTGCTTCCAAAGTTCAAACCCAAGTCTGAAATTAGCGTCCATAAAAATCATGATTTTTCTAAAAATCCAACTTTATGGAAATTTTGTGACTGAATTTGATTAGTACCACGATTCTTACCGCTATTCCAAAATTTCAGCCCGTTTTGTCCCATAGAGCCTGAGAAAACTGCTTCCAAAGTTCGAACCCAAGTCTGAAATAAGCGTCCATAAAAATCATGATTTTTCAAAAAATCCAACTTTATGGAAATTTTGTGACTGAATTTGATTAGTACCAATCGTGGTAAGTAAGAATCGTCTTATCGCTATTCAAAAATTTCAGCCCGTTTGGTCCTATAGAGCCTCAGAAAACTGCTTCCAAAGTTCGAACCCATGTCTGAAATTAGCGTCCATAAAAATCATGATTTTTCTAAGAATCAAACTTTTTGGATATTTTATGACTGATTTCGATTTAAAGCATGATTCTTATCGCTAATCCAAAATTTCAGCCCGTTTGGTCACATAGAGCCTGAGAAAACTGCTTCCAAAGTTCGAACCCAAGTCTGAAATTAGCGTCCATAAAAGTCATGATTTTTCTTAAAATCCAACTTTATGGAAATTTTGTGACTGAATTTGATTTGTTCCACGATTCTTATCGCAAATCCAAAATTTCAGCCCGTTTGGTCACATAGAGCCTGAGAAAACTGCTTCCAAAGTTCGAACCCATGTCTGAAATTAGCGTCCATAAAAATCATGATTTTTCTAAAAATTCAACTTAATGGAGATTTTATGACTGATTTCGATTTAAAGCATGATTCTTATAGCTGTTCCAAAATTTCAGCCCGTTTGGTCACATAGAGCCTGAGAAAACTGCTTCCAAAGTTCGAACCCAAGTTTGAAATTAGCGTCCAAAAAAATCATGATTTTTCTAAAAATCCAACTTTATGGAGATTTTGTGACTCAATTTGATTAGTACCACGATTCTTACCGCTATTCCAAAATTTCAGCCCGTTTGGTCACATAGAGCCTGAGAAAACTGCTTCCAAAGTTCGAACCCAAGTCTGAAATTAGCGTCC
Organism: Hesperophylax consimilis; assembly: GCF_061612785.1. Taxonomy (NCBI): domain Eukaryota; kingdom Metazoa; phylum Arthropoda; class Insecta; order Trichoptera; family Limnephilidae; genus Hesperophylax; species Hesperophylax consimilis. The sequence continues at coordinate 326,178 of NW_028301282.1, forward strand.
ATAAAAATCATGATTTTTCTAAGAATCAAACTTTTTGGATATTTTATGACTGATTTCGATTTAAAGCATGATTCTTATCGCTAATCCAAAATTTCAGCCCGTTTGGTCACATAGAGCCTGAGAAAACTGCTTCCAAAGTTCGAACCCAAGTTTGAAATTAGCGTCCAAAAAAATCATGATTTTTCTAAAAATCCAACTTTATGGAAATTTTGTGACTCAATTTGATTAGTACCACGATTCTTACCGCTATTCCAAAATTTCAGCCCGTTTTGTCCCATAGAGCCTGAGAAAACTGCTTCCAAAGTTCGAACCCAAGTCTGAAATTAGCGTCCATAAAAATCATGATTTTTCAAAAAATCCAACTTTATGGAATTTTTGTGACTGAATTTGATTAGTACCAATCGTGGTAAGTAAGAATCGTCTTATCGATATTCCAAAATTTCAGCCCGTTTGGTCACATAGAACCTGAGAAAACTGCTTCCAAAGTTCGAACCCAAGTCTGAAATTAGCGTCCATAAAAATCATGATTTTTCTAAAAATCCAACTTTATGGAAATTTTGTGACTGAATTTGATTAGTACTACGATTCTTATCGCTAATCCAAAATTTCAGCCCGTTTGGTCACATAGAGCCTGAGAAAACTGCTTCCAAAGTTCGAACCCATGTCTGAAATTAGCGTCCATAAAAATCATGATTTTTCTAAAAATTCAACTTAATGGAGATTTTATGACTGATTTCGATTTAAAGCATGATTCTTATAGCTGTTCCAAAATTTCAGCCCGTTTGGTCACATAGAGCCTGAGAAAACTGCTTCCAAAGTTCCAACCCAAGTTTGAAATTAGCGTCCAAAAAAATCATGATTTTTCTAAAAATCCAACTTTATGGAAATTTTGTGACTCAATTTGATTAGTACCACGATTCTTACCGCTATTCCAAAATTTCAGCCCGTTTGGTCACATAGAGCCTGAGAAAACTGCTTCCAAAGTTCGAACCCAAGTCTGAAATTAGCGTCCATAAAAATCATGATTTTTCTAAGAATCAAACTTTTTGGATATTTTATGACTGATTTCGATTTAAAGCATGATTCTTATCGTTAATCCAAAATTTCAGCCCGTTTGGTCACATAGAGCCTGAGAAAACTGCTTCCAAAGTTCGAACCCAAGTTTGAAATTAGCGTCCATAAAAATCATGATTTTTCTAAAAATCCAACTTAATGGAGATTTTGTTACTGAATTTGATTTGTACCACGATTCTTATCGCTATTCAAAAATTTCAGCCCATATGGTCTTATAGAGCCTGAGAAAACTGCTTCCAAAGTTCGAACCCAAGTCTGAAATTAGCGTCCATAAAAATCATGATTTTTCTAAGAATCAAACTTTTTGGATATTTTATGACTGATTTCGATTTAAAGCATGATTCTTATCGCTAATCCAAAATTTCAGCCCGTTTGGTCACATAGAGCCTGAGAAAACTGCTTCCAAAGTTCGAACCCAAGTTTGAAATTAGCGTCCAAAAAAATCATGATTTTTCTAAAAATCCAACTTTATGGAAATTTTGTGACTGAATTTGATTTGTACCACGATTCTTACCGCTATTCCAAAATTTCAGCCCGTTTTGTCCCATAGAGCCTGAGAAAACTTCTTCCAAAGTTCGAACCCAAGTCTGAAATTAGCGTCCATAAAAATCATGATTTTTCAAAAAATCCAACTTTATGGAATTTTTGTGACTGAATTTGATTAGTACCAATCGTGGTAAGTAAGAATCGTCTTATCGATATTCCAAAATTTCAGCCCGTTTGGTCACATAGAGCCTGAGAAAACTGCTTCCAAAGTTCGAACCCAAGTCTGAAATTAGCGTCCATAAAAATCATGATTTTTCTAAGAATCAAACTTTTTGGATATTTTATGACTGATTTCGATTTAAAGCATGATTCTTATCGATAATCCAAAATTTCAGCCCGTTTGGTCACATAGAACCTGAGAAAACTGCTTCCAAAGTTCAAACCCAAGTCTGAATTTAGCGTCCATAAAAATCATGATTTTTCTAAAAATCCAACTTTATGGAAATTTTGTGACTGAATTTGATTAGTACCACGATTCTTACCGCTATTCCAAAATTTCAGCCCGTTTTGTCCCATAGAGCCTGAGAAAACTGCTTCCAAAGTTCGAACCCAAGTCTGAAATAAGCGTCCATAAAAATCATGATTTTTCAAAAAATCCAACTTTATGGAAATTTTGTGACTGAATTTGATTAGTACCAATCGTGGTAAGTAAGAATCGTCTTATCGCTATTCAAAAATTTCAGCCCGTTTGGTCCTATAGAGCCTCAGAAAACTGCTTCCAAAGTTCGAACCCATGTCTGAAATTAGCGTCCATAAAAATCATGATTTTTCTAAGAATCAAACTTTTTGGATATTTTATGACTGATTTCGATTTAAAGCATGATTCTTATCGCTAATCCAAAATTTCAGCCCGTTTGGTCACATAGAGCCTGAGAAAACTGCTTCCAAAGTTCGAACCCAAGTCTGAAATTAGCGTCCATAAAAGTCATGATTTTTCTTAAAATCCAACTTTATGGAAATTTTGTGACTGAATTTGATTTGTTCCACGATTCTTATCGCAAATCCAAAATTTCAGCCCGTTTGGTCACATAGAGCCTGAGAAAACTGCTTCCAAAGTTCGAACCCATGTCTGAAATTAGCGTCCATAAAAATCATGATTTTTCTAAAAATTCAACTTAATGGAGATTTTATGACTGATTTCGATTTAAAGCATGATTCTTATAGCTGTTCCAAAATTTCAGCCCGTTTGGTCACATAGAGCCTGAGAAAACTGCTTCCAAAGTTCGAACCCAAGTTTGAAATTAGCGTCCAAAAAAATCATGATTTTTCTAAAAATCCAACTTTATGGAGATTTTGTGACTCAATTTGATTAGTACCACGATTCTTACCGCTATTCCAAAATTTCAGCCCGTTTGGTCACATAGAGCCTGAGAAAACTGCTTCCAAAGTTCGAACCCAAGTCTGAAATTAGCGTCCATAAAAATCATGATTTTTCTAAGAATCAAACTTTTTGGATATTTTATGACTGATTTCGATTTAAAGCATGATTCTTATCGCTAATCCAAAATTTCAGCCCGTTTGGTCACATAGAGCCTGAGAAAACTGCTTCCAAAGTTCGAACCCAAGTTTGAAATTAGCGTCCAAAAAAATCATGATTTTTCTAAAAATCCAACTTTATGGAAATTTTGTGACTCAATTTGATTAGTACCACGATTCTTACCGCTATTCCAAAATTTCAGCCCGTTTTGTCCCATAGAGCCTGAGAAAACTGCTTCCAAAGTTCGAACCCAAGTCTGAAATTAGCGTCCATAAAAATCATGATTTTTCAAAAAATCCAACTTTATGGAATTTTTGTGACTGAATTTGATTAGTACCAATCGTGGTAAGTAAGAATCGTCTTATCGATATTCCAAAATTTCAGCCCGTTTGGTCACATAGAACCTGAGAAAACTGCTTCCAAAGTTCGAACCCAAGTCTGAAATTAGCGTCCATAAAAATCATGATTTTTCTAAAAATCCAACTTTATGGAAATTTTGTGACTGAATTTGATTAGTACTACGATTCTTATCGCTAATCCAAAATTTCAGCCCGTTTGGTCACATAGAGCCTGAGAAAACTGCTTCCAAAGTTCGAACCCAAATCTGAAATTAGCGTCCATTAAAAGCATGATTTTTCTTAAAATCCAACTTTATGGAAATTTTGTGACTGAATTTGATTTGTACCACGATTCTTATCGCTATTCAAAAATTTCAGCCCGTTTGGTCCTATAGAGCCTCAGAAAACTGCTTCCAAAGTTCGAACCCAAGTCTGAAATTAGCGTCCATAAAAATCATGATTTTTCTAAGAATCAAACTTTTTGGATATTTTATGACTGATTTCGATTTAAAGCATGATTCTTATCGCTAATCCAAAATTTCAGCACGTTTGGTCACATAGAGCCTGAAATTAGCCCAAGAAATTGAACCCAAGTCTGAAATTAGCGTCCATAAAAATCATGATTTTTCAAAAAATCCAACTTTATGGAATTTTTGTGACTGAATTTGATTAGTACCAATCGTGGTAAGTAAGAATCGTCTTATCGATATTCCAAAATTTCAGCCCGTTTGGTCACATAGAGCCTGAGAAAACTGCTTCCAAAGTTCGAACCCAAGTCTGAAATTAGCGTCCATAAAAATCATGATTTTTCTTAAAATCCAACTTTATGGTAATTTTGTGACTGAATTTGATTTGTACCACGATTCTTATCGCTATTCAAAAATTTCAGCCCGTTTGGTCCTATAGAGCCTCAGAAAACTGCTTCCAAAGTTCGAACCCAAGTCTGAAATTAGCGTCCATAAAAATCCTGATTTTTCTAAGAATCAAACTTTTTGGATATTTTATGACTGATTTCGATTTAAAGCATGATTCTAATCGCTAATCCAAAATTTCAGCCCGTTTGGTCACATAGAGCCTGAGAAAACTGCTTCCAAAGTTCGAACCCAAGTCTGAAATTAGCGTCCATAAAAGTCATGATTTTTCTTAAAATCCAACTTTATGGAAATTTTGTGACTGAATTTGATTTGTACCACGATTCTTATCGCTATTCAAAAATTTCAGCCCGTTTGGTCCTATAGAGCCTCAGAAAACTGCTTCCAAAGTTCGAACCCAAGTCTGAAATTAGCGTCCATAAAAATCATGATTTTTCTAAAAATTCAACTTAATGGAGATTTTATGACTGATTTCGATTTAAAGCATGATTCTTATAGCTGTTCCAAAATTTCAGCCCGTATGGTCTTATAGAGCATGAGAAAACTGCATCCAAAGTTCGAACCCAAGTCTGAAATTAGCGTCCATAAAAATCATGATTTTTCTTAAAATCCAACTTTATGGTAATTTTGTTACTGAATTTGATTTGTACCACGATTCTTATCGCTATTCAAAAATTTCAGCCCGTTTGGTCCTATAGAGCCTCAGAAAACTGCTTCCAAAGTTCGAACCCAAGTCTGAAATTAGCGTCCATAAAAATCATGATTTTTCTAAGAATCAATTTTTTTGGATATTTTATGACTGATTTCGATTTAAAGCATGATTCTTATCGCTAATCCAAAATTTCAGCCCGTTTGGTCACATAGAGCCTGAGAAAACTGCTTCCAAAGTTCGAACCCAAGTTTGAAATTAGCGTCCAAAAAAATCATGATTTTTCTAAAAATCCAACTTTATGGAAATTTTGTGACTCAATTTGATTAGTACCACGATTCTTACCGCTATTCCAAAATTTCAGCCCGTTTTGTCCCATAGAGCCTGAGAAAACTGCTTCCAAAGTTCGAACCCAAGTCTGAAATTAGCGTCCATAAAAATCATGATTTTTCAAAAAATCCAACTTTATGGAATTTTTGTGACTGAATTTGATTAGTACCAATCGTGGTAAGTAAGAATCGTCTTATCGATATTCCAAAATTTCAGCCCGTTTGGTCACATAGAGCCTGAGAAAACTGCTTCCAAAGTTCGAACCCAAATCTGAAATTAGCGTCCATTAAAAGCATGATTTTTCTTAAAATCCAACTTTATGGAAATTTTGTGTCTGAATTTGATTTGTACCACGATTCTTATCGCAAATCCAAAATTTCAGCCAGATTGGTCACATAGAGCCTGAGAAAACTGCTTCCAAAGTTCGAACCCAAGTCTGAAATTAGCGTCCATAAAAATCATGATTTTTCTTAAAATCCAACTTTATGGAAATTTTGTGACTGAATTTGATTTGTACCACGATTCTTATCGCAAATCCAAAATTTCAGCCCGTTTGGTCACATAGAGCCTGAGAAAACTGCTTCCAAAGTTCGAACCCAAGTCTGAAATTAAGGTCCATTAAAATCATGATTTTTCTAAAAATCCAACTTTATGGAAATTTTGTGACTGAATTTGATTTGTACCACGATTCTTATCGCTATTCAAAAATTTCAGCCCGTTTGGTCCTATAGAGCCTCAGAAAACTGCTTCCAAAGTTCGAATCCAAGTCTGAAATTAGCGTCCATAAAAATCATGTTTTTTTCTAAAAATCCAACTTAATGGAGATTTTATGACTGATTTCGATTTAAAGCATGATTCTAATCGCTGTTCCAAAATTTCAGCCCGTTTGGTGACATAGAGCCTGAGAAAACTGCTTCCAAAGTTCGAACCCAAGTCTGAAATTAGCGTCCATAAAAATCATGATTTTTCTAAGAATCAAACTTTTTGGATATTTTATGACTGATTTCGATTTAAAGCATGATTCTTATCGCTAATCCAAAATTTCAGCCCGTTTATTCACATAGAGCCTGAGAAAACTGCTTCCAAAGTTCGAACCCAAGTCTGAAATTAGCGTCCATAAAAATCATGATTTTTCAAAAAATCCAACTTTATGGAATTTTTGTGACTGAATTTGATTTGTACCACGATTCTTATCGCAAATCCAAAATTTCAGCCCGTTTGGTCACATAGAGCCTGAGAAAACTGCTTCCAAAGTTCGAACCCAAGTCTGAAATTAAGGTCCATTAAAATCATGATTTTTCTAAAAATCCAACTTTATGGAAATTTTGTGACTGAATTTGATTTGTACCACGATTCTTATCGCTATTCAAAAATTTCAGCCCGTTTGGTCCTATAGAGCCTCAGAAAACTGCTTCCAAAGTTCGAACCCAAGTCTGAAATTAGCGTCCATAAAAATCATGATTTTTCTAAAAATTCAACTTAATGGAGATTTTATGACTGATTTCGATTTAAAGCATGATTCTTATAGCTGTTCCAAAATTTCAGCCCGTATGGTCTTATAGAGCATGAGAAAACTGCATCCAAAGTTCGAACCCAAGTCTGAAATTAGCGTCCATAAAAATCATGATTTTTCTTAAAATCCAACTTTATGGTAATTTTGTGACTGAATTTGATTTGTACCACGATTCTTATCGCTATTCAAAAATTTCAGCCCGTTTGGTCCTATAGAGCCTCAGAAAACTGCTTCCAAAGTTCGAACCCAAGTCTGAAATTAGCGTCCATAAAAATCATGATTTTTCTAAGAATCAATTTTTTTGGATATTTTATGACTGATTTCGATTTAAAGCATGATTCTTATCGCTAATCCAAAATTTCAGCCCGTTTGGTCACATAGAGCCTGAGAAAACTGCTTCCAAAGTTCGAACCCAAGTTTGAAATTAGCGTCCAAAAAAATCATGATTTTTCTAAAAATCCAACTTTATGGAAATTTTGTGACTCAATTTGATTAGTACCACGATTCTTACCGCTATTCCAAAATTTCAGCCCGTTTTGTCCCATAGAGCCTGAGAAAACTGCTTCCAAAGTTCGAACCCAAGTCTGAAATTAGCGTCCATAAAAATCATGATTTTTCAAAAAATCCAACTTTATGGAATTTTTGTGACTGAATTTGATTAGTACCAATCGTGGTAAGTAAGAATCGTCTTATCGATATTCCAAAATTTCAGCCCGTTTGGTCACATAGAGCCTGAGAAAACTGCTTCCAAAGTTCGAACCCAAATCTGAAATTAGCGTCCATTAAAAGCATGATTTTTCTTAAAATCCAACTTTATGGAAATTTTGTGTCTGAATTTGATTTGTACCACGATTCTTATCGCAAATCCAAAATTTCAGCCAGATTGGTCACATAGAGCCTGAGAAAACTGCTTCCAAAGTTCGAACCCAAGTCTGAAATTAGCGTCCATAAAAATCATGATTTTTCTTAAAATCCAACTTTATGGAAATTTTGTGACTGAATTTGATTTGTACCACGATTCTTATCGCAAATCCAAAATTTCAGCCCGTTTGGTCACATAGAGCCTGAGAAAACTGCTTCCAAAGTTCGAACCCAAGTCTGAAATTAAGGTCCATTAAAATCATGATTTTTCTAAAAATCCAACTTTATGGAAATTTTGTGACTGAATTTGATTTGTACCACGATTCTTATCGCTATTCAAAAATTTCAGCCCGTTTGGTCCTATAGAGCCTCAGAAAACTGCTTCCAAAGTTCGAATCCAAGTCTGAAATTAGCGTCCATAAAAATCATGTTTTTTTCTAAAAATCCAACTTAATGGAGATTTTATGACTGATTTCGATTTAAAGCATGATTCTAATCGCTGTTCCAAAATTTCAGCCCGTTTGGTGACATAGAGCCTGAGAAAACTGCTTCCAAAGTTCGAACCCAAGTCTGAAATTAGCGTCCATAAAAATCATGATTTTTCTAAGAATCAAACTTTTTGGATATTTTATGACTGATTTCGATTTAAAGCATGATTCTTATCGCTAATCCAAAATTTCAGCCCGTTTATTCACATAGAGCCTGAGAAAACTGCTTCCAAAGTTCGAACCCAAGTCTGAAATTAGCGTCCATAAAAATCATGATTTTTCAAAAAATCCAACTTTATGGAATTTTTGTGACTGAATTTGATTTGTACCACGATTCTTATCGCAAATCCAAAATTTCAGCCCGTTTGGTCACATAGAGCCTGAGAAAACTGCTTCCAAAGTTCGAACCCAAGTCTGAAATTAAGGTCCATTAAAATCATGATTTTTCTAAAAATCCAACTTTATGGAAATTTTGTGACTGAATTTGATTTGTACCACGATTCTTATCGCTATTCAAAAATTTCAGCCCGTTTGGTCCTATAGAGCCTCAGAAAACTGCTTCCAAAGTTCGAACCCAAGTCTGAAATTAGCGTCCATAAAAATCATGATTTTTCTAAGAATCAAACTTTTTGGATATTTTATGACTGATTTCGATTTAAAGCATGATTCTTATCGCTAATCCAAAATTTCAGCCCGTTTGGTCACATAGAGCCTGAGAAAACTGCTTCCAAAGTTCGAACCCAAGTTTGAAATTGGCGTCCATAAAAATCATGATTTTTCTAAAAATCCAACTTAATGGAGATTTTGTGACTGAATTTGATTTGTACCACGATTCTTATCGCTATTCAAAAATTTCAGCCCATATGGTCCTATAGAGCCTGAGAAAACTGCTTCCAAAGTTCGAACCCAAGTCTGAAATAAGCGTCCATAAAAATCATGATTTTTCAAAAAATCCAACTTTATGGAAATTTTGTGACTGAATTTGATTAGTACCAATCGTGGTAAGTAAGAATCGTCTTATCGCTATTCAAAAATTTCAGCCCGTTTGGTCCTATAGAGCCTCAGAAAACTGCTTCCAAAGTTCGAACCCATGTCTGAAATTAGCGTCCATAAAAATCATGATTTTTCTAAATATTCAACTTAATGGAGATTTTATGACTGATTTCGATTTAAAGCATGATTCTTATAGCTGTTCCAAAATTTCAGCCCGTTTGGTCACATAGAGCCTGAGAAAACAGCTTCCAAAGTTCGAACCCAAGTTTGAAATTAGCGTCCAAAAAAATCATGATTTTTCTAAAAATCCAACTTTATGGAAATTGTGTGACTCAATTTGATTAGTACCACGATTCTTACCGCGATTCCAAAATTTCAGCCCGTTTTGTCCCATAGAGCCTGAGAAAACTGCTTCCAAAGTTCGAACCCAAGTCTGAAATTAGCGTCCATAAAAATCATGATTTTTCAAAAAATCCAACTTTATGGAATTTTTGTGACTGAATTTGATTAGTACCAATCGTGGTAAGTAAGAATCGTCTTATCGATATTCCAAAATTTCAGCCCGTTTGGTCACATAGAGCCTGAGAAAACTGCTTCCAAAGTTCGAACCCAAGTCTGAAATTAGCGTCCATAAAAATCATGATTTTTCTTAAAATCCAACTTTATGGTAATTTTGTGACTGAATTTGATTTGTACCACGATTCTCATCGCTATTCAAAAATTTCAGCCCGTTTGGTCCTATAGAGCCTCAGAAAACTGCTTCCAAAGTTCGAACCCAAGTCTGAAATTAGCGTCCATAAAAATCCTGATTTTTCTAAGAATCAAACTTTTTGGATATTTTATGACTGATTTCGATTTAAAGCATGATTCTAATCGTTAATCCAAAATTTCAGCCCGTTTGGTCACATAGAGCCTGAGAAAACTGCTTCCAAAGTTCGAACCCAAGTTTGAAATTAGCGTCCATAAAAATCATGATTTTTCTAAAAATCCAACTTAATGGAGATTTTGTTACTGAATTTGATTTGTACCACGATTCTTATCGCTATTCAAAAATTTCAGCCCATATGGTCTTATAGAGCCTGAGAAAACTGCTTCCAAAGTTCGAACCCAAGTCTGAAATTAGCGTCCATAAAAATCATGATTTTTCTAAGAATCAAACTTTTTGGATATTTTATGACTGATTTCGATTTAAAGCATGATTCTTATCGCTAATCCAAAATTTCAGCCCGTTTGGTCACATAGAGCCTGAGAAAACTGCTTCCAAAGTTCGAACCCAAGTTTGAAATTAGCGTCCAAAAAAATCATGATTTTTCTAAAAATCCAACTTTATGGAAATTTTGTGACTGAATTTGATTTGTACCACGATTCTTACCGCTATTCCAAAATTTCAGCCCGTTTTGTCCCATAGAGCCTGAGAAAACTTCTTCCAAAGTTCGAACCCAAGTCTGAAATTAGCGTCCATAAAAATCATGATTTTTCAAAAAATCCAACTTTATGGAATTTTTGTGACTGAATTTGATTAGTACCAATCGTGGTAAGTAAGAATCGTCTTATCGATATTCCAAAATTTCAGCCCGTTTGGTCACATAGAGCCTGAGAAAACTGCTTCCAAAGTTCGAACCCAAGTCTGAAATTAGCGTCCATAAAAATCATGATTTTTCTAAGAATCAAACTTTTTGGATATTTTATGACTGATTTCGATTTAAAGCATGATTCTTATCGATAATCCAAAATTTCAGCCCGTTTGGTCACATAGAACCTGAGAAAACTGCTTCCAAAGTTCAAACCCAAGTCTGAAATTAGCGTCCATAAAAATCATGATTTTTCTAAAAATCCAACTTTATGGAAATTTTGTGACTGAATTTGATTAGTACCACGATTCTTACCGCTATTCCAAAATTTCAGCCCGTTTTGTCCCATAGAGCCTGAGAAAACTGCTTCCAAAGTTCGAACCCAAGTCTGAAATAAGCGTCCATAAAAATCATGATTTTTCAAAAAATCCAACTTTATGGAAATTTTGTGACTGAATTTGATTAGTACCAATCGTGGTAAGTAAGAATCGTCTTATCGCTATTCAAAAATTTCAGCCCGTTTGGTCCTATAGAGCCTCAGAAAACTGCTTCCAAAGTTCGAACCCATGTCTGAAATTAGCGTCCATAAAAATCATGATTTTTCTAAGAATCAAACTTTTTGGATATTTTATGACTGATTTCGATTTAAAGCATGATTCTTATCGCTAATCCAAAATTTCAGCCCGTTTGGTCACATAGAGCCTGAGAAAACTGCTTCCAAAGTTCGAACCCAAGTTTGAAATTAGCGTCCAAAAAAATCATGATTTTTCTAAAAATCCAACTTTATGGAAATTTTGTGACTGAATTTGATTTGTACCACGATTCTTACCGCTATTCCAAAATTTCAGCCCGTTTTGTCCCATAGAGCCTGAGAAAACTTCTTCCAAAGTTCGAACCCAAGTCTGAAATTAGCGTCCATAAAAATCATGATTTTTCAAAAAATCCAACTTTATGGAATTTTTGTGACTGAATTTGATTAGTACCAATCGTGGTAAGTAAGAATCGTCTTATCGATAATCCAAAATTTCAGCCCGTTTGGTCACATAGAACCTGAGAAAACTGCTTCCAAAGTTCAAACCCAAGTCTGAAATTAGCGTCCATAAAAATCATGATTTTTCTAAAAATCCAACTTTATGGAAATTTTGTGACTGAATTTGATTAGTACCACGATTCTTACCGCTATTCCAAAATTTCAGCCCGTTTTGTCCCATAGAGCCTGAGAAAACTGCTTCCAAAGTTCGAACCCAAGTCTGAAATAAGCGTCCATAAAAATCATGATTTTTCAAAAAATCCAACTTTATGGAAATTTTGTGACTGAATTTGATTAGTACCAATCGTGGTAAGTAAGAATCGTCTTATCGCTATTCAAAAATTTCAGCCCGTTTGGTCCTATAGAGCCTCAGAAAACTGCTTCCAAAGTTCGAACCCATGTCTGAAATTAGCGTCCATAAAAATCATGATTTTTCTAAGAATCAAACTTTTTGGATATTTTATGACTGATTTCGATTTAAAGCATGATTCTTATCGCTAATCCAAAATTTCAGCCCGTTTGGTCACATAGAGCCTGAGAAAACTGCTTCCAAAGTTCGAACCCAAGTCTGAAATTAGCGTCCATAAAAGTCATGATTTTTCTTAAAATCCAACTTTATGGAAATTTTGTGACTGAATTTGATTTGTTCCACGATTCTTATCGCAAATCCAAAATTTCAGCCCGTTTGGTCACATAGAGCCTGAGAAAACTGCTTCCAAAGTTCGAACCCATGTCTGAAATTAGCGTCCATAAAAATCATGATTTTTCTAAAAATTCAACTTAATGGAGATTTTATGACTGATTTCGATTTAAAGCATGATTCTTATAGCTGTTCCAAAATTTCAGCCCGTTTGGTCACATAGAGCCTGAGAAAACTGCTTCCAAAGTTCGAACCCAAGTTTGAAATTAGCGTCCAAAAAAATCATGATTTTTCTAAAAATCCAACTTTATGGAGATTTTGTGACTCAATTTGATTAGTACCACGATTCTTACCGCTATTCCAAAATTTCAGCCCGTTTGGTCACATAGAGCCTGAGAAAACTGCTTCCAAAGTTCGAACCCAAGTTTGAAATTAGCGTCCAAAAAAATCATGATTTTTCTAAAAATCCAACTTTATGGAAATTTTGTGACTCAATTTGATTAGTACCACGATTCTTACCGCTATTCCAAAATTTCAGCCCGTTTTGTCCCATAGAGCCTGAGAAAACTGCTTCCAAAGTTCGAACCCAAGTCTGAAATTAGCGTCCATAAAAATCATGATTTTTCAAAAAATCCAACTTTATGGAATTTTTGTGACTGAATTTGATTAGTACCAATCGTGGTAAGTAAGAATCGTCTTATCGATATTCCAAAATTTCAGCCCGTTTGGTCACATAGAACCTGAGAAAACTGCTTCCAAAGTTCGAACCCAAGTCTGAAATTAGCGTCCATAAAAATCATGATTTTTCTAAAAATCCAACTTTATGGAAATTTTGTGACTGAATTTGATTAGTACTACGATTCTTATCGCTAATCCAAAATTTCAGCCCGTTTGGTCACATAGAGCCTGAGAAAACTGCTTCCAAAGTTCGAACCCAAATCTGAAATTAGCGTCCATAAAAATCATGATTTTTCTAAAAATCCAACTTTATGGAAATTTTGTGACTGAATTTGATTAGTACTACGATTCTTATCGCTAATCCAAAATTTCAGCCCGTTTGGTCCTATAGAGCCTCAGAAAACTGCTTCCAAAGTTCGAACCCAAGTCTGAAATTAGCGTCCATAAAAATCATGATTTTTCTAAGAATCAAACTTTTTGGATATTTTATGACTGATTTCGATTTAAAGCATGATTCTTATCGCTCATCCAAAATTTCAGCACGTTTGGTCACATAGAGCCTGAAATTAGCCCAAGAAATTGAACCCAAGTCTGAAATTAGCGTCCATAAAAATCATGATTTTTCAAAAAATCCAACTTTATGGAATTTTTGTGACTGAATTTGATTAGTACCAATCGTGGTAAGTAAGAATCGTCTTATCGATATTCCAAAATTTCAGCCCGTTTGGTCACATAGAGCCTGAGAAAACTGCTTCCAAAGTTCGAACCCAAGTCTGAAATTAGCGTCCATAAAAATCATGATTTTTCTTAAAATCCAACTTTATGGTAATTTTGTGACTGAATTTGATTTGTACCACGATTCTTATCGCTATTCAAAAATTTCAGCCCGTTTGGTCCTATAGAGCCTCAGAAAACTGCTTCCAAAGTTCGAACCCAAGTCTGAAATTAGCGTCCATAAAAATCCTGATTTTTCTAAGAATCAAACTTTTTGGATATTTTATGACTGATTTCGATTTAAAGCATGATTCTAATCGCTAATCCAAAATTTCAGCCCGTTTGGTCACATAGAGCCTGAGAAAACTGCTTCCAAAGTTCGAACCCAAGTTTGAAATTAGCGTCCATAAAAATCATGATTTTTCTAAAAATCCAACTAAATGGAGATTTTGTGACTGAATTTGATTTGTACCACGATTCTTATCGCTATTCAAAAATTTCAGCCCATATGGTCTTATAGAGCCTGAGAAAACTGCTTCCAAAGTTCGAACCCAAGTCTGAAATTAGCGTCCATAAAAATCATGATTTTTCTAAGAATCAAACTTTTTGGATATTTTATGACTGATTTCGATTTAAAGCATGATTCTTATCGCTAATCCAAAATTTCAGCCCGTTTGGTCACATAGAGCCTGAGAAAACTGCTTCCAAAGTTCGAACCCAAGTCTGAAATTAGCGTCCATAAAAGTCATGATTTTTCTTAAAATCCAACTTTATGGAAATTTTGTGACTGAATTTGATTTGTCCCACGATTCTTATCGCAAATCCAAAATTTCAGCCCGTTTGGTCACATAGAGCCTGAGAAAACTGCTTCCAAAGTTCGAACCCATGTCTGAAATTAGCGTCCATAAAAATCATGATTTTTCTAAAAATTCAACTTAATGGAGATTTTATGACTGATTTCGATTTAAAGCATGATTCTAATAGCTAATCCAAAATTTCAGCCCGTTTGGTCACATAGAGCCTGAGAAAACTGCTTCCAAAGTTCGAACCCAAGTCTGAAATTAGCGTCCATAAAAGTCATGATTTTTCTTAAAATCCAACTTTATGGAAATTTTGTGACTGAATTTGATTTGTCCCACGATTCTTATCGCAAATCCAAAATTTCAGCCCGTTTGGTCACATAGAGCCTGAGAAAACTGCTTCCAAAGTTCGAACCCATGTCTGAAATTAGCGTCCATAAAAATCATGATTTTTCTAAAAATTCAACTTAATGGAGATTTTATGACTGATTTCGATTTAAAGCATGATTCTAATAGCTGTTCCGAAATTTCAGCCCGTATGGTCTTATAGAGCATGAGAAAACTGCTTCCAAAGTTCGAACCCAAGTCTGAAATTAGCGTCCATAAAAATCATGATTTTTCTTAAAATCCAACTTTATGGTAATTTTGTTACTGAATTTGATTTGTACCACGATTCTTATCGCTATTCAAAAATTTCAGCCCGTTTGGTCCTATAGAGCCTCAGAAAACTGCTTCCAAAGTTCGAACCCAAGTCTGAAATTAGCGTCCATAAAAATCATGATTTTTCTAAGAATCAAACTTTTTGGATATTTTATGACTGATTTCGATTTAAAGCATGATTCTAATCGCTAATCCAAAATTTCAGCCCGTTTGGTCACATAGAGCCTGAGAAAACTGCTTCCAAAGTTCGAACCCAAGTTTGAAATTAGCGTCCATAAAAATCATGATTTTTCTAAAAATCCAATTTAATGGAGATTTTGTGACTGAATTTGATTTGTACCACGATTCTTATCGCTATTCAAAAATTTCAGCCCATATGGTCCTATAGAGCCTGAGAAAACTGCTTCCAAAGTTCGAACCCAAGTCTGAAATAAGCGTCCATAAAAATCATGATTTTTCAAAAAATCCAACTTTATGGAAATTTTGTGACTGAATTTGATTAGTACCAATCGTGGTAAGTAAGAATCGTCTTATCGCTATTCAAAAATTTCAGCCCGTTTGGTCCTATAGAGCCTCAGAAAACTGCTTCCAAAGTTCGAACCCATGTCTGAAATTAGCGTCCATAAAAATCATGATTTTTCTAAGAATCAAACTTTTTGGATATTTTATGACTGATTTCGATTTAAAGCATGATTCTTATCGCTAATCCAAAATTTCAGCCCGTTTGGTCACATAGAGCCTGAGAAAACTGCTTCCAAAGTTCGAACCCAAGTCTGAAATTAGCGTCCATAAAAGTCATGATTTTTCTTAAAATCCAACTTTATGGAAATTTTGTGACTGAATTTGATTTGTTCCACGATTCTTATCGCAAATCCAAAATTTCAGCCCGTTTGGTCACATAGAGCCTGAGAAAACTGCTTCCAAAGTTCGAACCCATGTCTGAAATTAGCGTCCATAAAAATCATGATTTTTCTAAAAATTCAACTTAATGGAGATTTTATGACTGATTTCGATTTAAAGCATGATTCTTATAGCTGTTCCAAAATTTCAGCCCGTTTGGTCACATAGAGCCTGAGAAAACTGCTTCCAAAGTTCGAACCCAAGTTTGAAATTAGCGTCCAAAAAAATCATGATTTTTCTAAAAATCCAACTTTATGGAGATTTTGTGACTCAATTTGATTAGTACCACGATTCTTACCGCTATTCCAAAATTTCAGCCCGTTTGGTCACATAGAGCCTGAGAAAACTGCTTCCAAAGTTCGAACCCAAGTCTGAAATTAGCGTCCATAAAAATCATGATTTTTCTAAGAATCAAACTTTTTGGATATTTTATGACTGATTTCGATTTAAAGCATGATTCTTATCGCTAATCCAAAATTTCAGCACGTTTGGTCACATAGAGCCTGAAATTAGCCCAAGAAATTGAACCCAAGTCTGAAATTAGCGTCCATAAAAATCATGATTTTTCAAAAAATCCAACTTTATGGAATTTTTGTGACTGAATTTGATTAGTACCAATCGTGGTAAGTAAGAATCGTCTTATCGATATTCCAAAATTTCAGCCCGTTTGGTCACATAGAGCCTGAGAAAACTGCTTCCAAAGTTCGAACCCAAGTCTGAAATTAGCGTCCATAAAAATCATGATTTTTCTTAAAATCCAACTTTATGGTAATTTTGTGACTGAATTTGATTTGTACCACGATTCTTATCGCTATTCAAAAATTTCAGCCCGTTTGGTCCTATAGAGCCTCAGAAAACTGCTTCCAAAGTTCGAACCCAAGTCTGAAATTAGCGTCCATAAAAATCCTGATTTTTCTAAGAATCAAACTTTTTGGATATTTTATGACTGATTTCGATTTAAAGCATGATTCTAATCGCTAATCCAAAATTTCAGCCCGTTTGGTCACATAGAGCCTGAGAAAACTGCTTCCAAAGTTCGAACCCAAGTTTGAAATTAGCGTCCATAAAAATCATGATTTTTCTAAAAATCCAACTAAATGGAGATTTTGTGACTGAATTTGATTTGTACCACGATTCTTATCGCTATTCAAAAATTTCAGCCCATATGGTCTTATAGAGCCTGAGAAAACTGCTTCCAAAGTTCGAACCCAAGTCTGAAATTAGCGTCCATAAAAATCATGATTTTTCTAAGAATCAAACTTTTTGGATATTTCATGACTGATTTCGATTTAAAGCATGATTCTTATCGCTAATCCAAAATTTCAGCCCGTTTGGTCACATAGAGCCTGAGAAAACTGCTTCCAAAGTTCGAACCCAAGTCTGAAATTAGCGTCCATAAAAGTCATGATTTTTCTTAAAATCCAACTTTATGGAAATTTTGTGACTGAATTTGATTTGTCCCACGATTCTTATCGCAAATCCAAAATTTCAGCCCGTTTGGTCACATAGAGCCTGAGAAAACTGCTTCCAAAGTTCGAACCCATGTCTGAAATTAGCGTCCATAAAAATCATGATTTTTCTAAAAATTCAACTTAATGGAGATTTTATGACTGATTTCGATTTAAAGCATGATTCTAATAGCTAATCCAAAATTTCAGCCCGTTTGGTCACATAGAGCCTGAGAAAACTGCTTCCAAAGTTCGAACCCAAGTCTGAAATTAGCGTCCATAAAAGTCATGATTTTTCTTAAAATCCAACTTTATGGAAATTTTGTGACTGAATTTGATTTGTTCCACGATTCTTATCGCAAATCCAAAATTTCAGCCCGTTTGGTCACATAGAGCCTGAGAAAACTGCTTCCAAAGTTCGAACCCATGTCTGAAATTAGCGTCCATAAAAATCATGATTTTTCTAAAAATTCAACTTAATGGAGATTTTATGACTGATTTCGATTTAAAGCATGATTCTTATAGCTGTTCCAAAATTTCAGCCCGTTTGGTCACATAGAGCCTGAGAAAACTGCTTCCAAAGTTCGAACCCAAGTTTGAAATTAGCGTCCAAAAAAATCATGATTTTTCTAAAAATCCAACTTTATGGAGATTTTGTGACTCAATTTGATTAGTACCACGATTCTTACCGCTATTCCAAAATTTCAGCCCGTTTGGTCACATAGAGCCTGAGAAAACTGCTTCCAAAGTTCGAACCCAAGTCTGAAATTAGCGTCCATAAAAATCATGATTTTTCTAAGAATCAAACTTTTTGGATATTTTATGACTGATTTCGATTTAAAGCATGATTCTTATCGCTAATCCAAAATTTCAGCACGTTTGGTCACATAGAGCCTGAAATTAGCCCAAGAAATTGAACCCAAGTCTGAAATTAGCGTCCATAAAAATCATGATTTTTCAAAAAATCCAACTTTATGGAATTTTTGTGACTGAATTTGATTAGTACCAATCGTGGTAAGTAAGAATCGTCTTATCGATATTCCAAAATTTCAGCCCGTTTGGTCACATAGAGCCTGAGAAAACTGCTTCCAAAGTTCGAACCCAAGTCTGAAATTAGCGTCCATAAAAATCATGATTTTTCTTAAAATCCAACTTTATGGTAATTTTGTGACTGAATTTGATTTGTACCACGATTCTTATCGCTATTCAAAAATTTCAGCCCGTTTGGTCCTATAGAGCCTCAGAAAACTGCTTCCAAAGTTCGAACCCAAGTCTGAAATTAGCGTCCATAAAAATCCTGATTTTTCTAAGAATCAAACTTTTTGGATATTTTATGACTGATTTCGATTTAAAGCATGATTCTAATCGCTAATCCAAAATTTCAGCCCGTTTGGTCACATAGAGCCTGAGAAAACTGCTTCCAAAGTTCGAACCCAAGTTTGAAATTAGCGTCCATAAAAATCATGATTTTTCTAAAAATCCAACTAAATGGAGATTTTGTGACTGAATTTGATTTGTACCACGATTCTTATCGCTATTCAAAAATTTCAGCCCATATGGTCTTATAGAGCCTGAGAAAACTGCTTCCAAAGTTCGAACCCAAGTCTGAAATTAGCGTCCATAAAAATCATGATTTTTCTAAGAATCAAACTTTTTGGATATTTCATGACTGATTTCGATTTAAAGCATGATTCTTATCGCTAATCCAAAATTTCAGCCCGTTTGGTCACATAGAGCCTGAGAAAACTGCTTCCAAAGTTCGAACCCAAGTCTGAAATTAGCGTCCATAAAAGTCATGATTTTTCTTAAAATCCAACTTTATGGAAATTTTGTGACTGAATTTGATTTGTCCCACGATTCTTATCGCAAATCCAAAATTTCAGCCCGTTTGGTCACATAGAGCCTGAGAAAACTGCTTCCAAAGTTCGAACCCATGTCTGAAATTAGCGTCCATAAAAATCATGATTTTTCTAAAAATTCAACTTAATGGAGATTTTATGACTGATTTCGATTTAAAGCATGATTCTAATAGCTAATCCAAAATTTCAGCCCGTTTGGTCACATAGAGCCTGAGAAAACTGCTTCCAAAGTTCGAACCCAAGTCTGAAATTAGCGTCCATAAAAGTCATGATTTTTCTTAAAATCCAACTTTATGGAAATTTTGTGACTGAATTTGATTTGTCCCACGATTCTTATCGCAAATCCAAAATTTCAGCCCGTTTGGTCACATAGAGCCTGAGAAAACTGCTTCCAAAGTTCGAACCCATGTCTGAAATTAGCGTCCATAAAAATCATGATTTTTCTAAAAATTCAACTTAATGGAGATTTTATGACTGATTTCGATTTAAAGCATGATTCTAATAGCTGTTCCGAAATTTCAGCCCGTATGGTCTTATAGAGCATGAGAAAACTGCTTCCAAAGTTCGAACCCAAGTCTGAAATTAGCGTCCATAAAAATCATGATTTTTCTTAAAATCCAACTTTATGGTAATTTTGTTACTGAATTTGATTTGTACCACGATTCTTATCGCTATTCAAAAATTTCAGCCCGTTTGGTCCTATAGAGCCTCAGAAAACTGCTTCCAAAGTTCGAACCCAAGTCTGAAATTAGCGTCCATAAAAATCATGATTTTTCTAAGAATCAAACTTTTTGGATATTTTATGACTGATTTCGATTTAAAGCATGATTCTAATCGCTAATCCAAAATTTCAGCCCGTTTGGTCACATAGAGCCTGAGAAAACTGCTTCCAAAGTTCGAACCCAAGTTTGAAATTAGCGTCCATAAAAATCATGATTTTTCTAAAAATCCAATTTAATGGAGATTTTGTGACTGAATTTGATTTGTACCACGATTCTTATCGCTATTCAAAAATTTCAGCCCATATGGTCCTATAGAGCCTGAGAAAACTACTTCCAAAGTTCGAACCCAAGTCTGAAATAAGCGTCCATAAAAATCATGATTTTTCAAAAAATCCAACTTTATGGAAATTTTGTGACTGAATTTGATTAGTACCAATCGTGGTAAGTAAGAATCGTCTTATCGCTATTCAAAAATTTCAGCCCGTTTGGTCCTATAGAGCCTCAGAAAACTGCTTCCAAAGTTCGAACCCATGTCTGAAATTAGCGTCCATAAAAATCATGATTTTTCTAAAAATTCAACTTAATGGAGATTTTATGACTGATTTCGATTTAAAGCATGATTCTTATAGCTGTTCCAAAATTTCAGCCCGTTTGGTCACATAGAGCCTGAGAAAACAGCTTCCAAAGTTCGAACCCAAGTTTGAAATTAGCGTCCAAAAAAATCATGATTTTTCTAAAAATCCAACTTTATGGAAATTGTGTGACTCAATTTGATTAGTACCACGATTCTTACCGCGATTCCAAAATTTCAGCCCGTTTTGTCCCATAGAGCCTGAGAAAACTGCTTCCAAAGTTCGAACCCAAGTCTGAAATTAGCGTCCATAAAAATCATGATTTTTCAAAAAATCCAACTTTATGGAATTTTTGTGACTGATTTCGATTTAAAGCATGATTCTAATCGTTAATCCAAAATTTCAGCCCGTTTGGTCACATAGAGCCTGAGAAAACTGCTTCCAAAGTTCGAACCCAAGTTTGAAATTAGCGTCCATAAAAATCATGATTTTTCTAAAAATCCAACTTAATGGAGATTTTGTGACTGAATTTGATTTGTACCACGATTCTTATCGCTATTCAAAAATTTCAGCCCATATGGTCTTATAGAGCCTGAGAAAACTGCTTCCAAAGTTCGAACCCAAGTCTGAAATTAGCGTCCATAAAAATCATGATTTTTCTAAGAATCAAACTTTTTGGATATTTTATGACTGATTTCGATTTAAAGCATGATTCTTATCGCTAATCCAAAATTTCAGCCCGTTTGGTCACATAGAGCCTGAGAAAACTGCTTCCAAAGTTCGAACCCAAGTTTGAAATTAGCGTCCAAAAAAATCATGATTTTTCTAAAAATCCAACTTTATGGAAATTTTGTGACTGAATTTGATTTGTACCACGATTCTTACCGCTATTCCAAAATTTCAGCCCGTTTTGTCCCATAGAGCCTGAGAAAACTTCTTCCAAAGTTCGAACCCAAGTCTGAAATTAGCGTCCATAAAAATCATGATTTTTCAAAAAATCCAACTTTATGGAATTTTTGTGACTGAATTTGATTAGTACCAATCGTGGTAAGTAAGAATCGTCTTATCGATATTCCAAAATTTCAGCCCGTTTGGTCACATAGAGCCTGAGAAAACTGCTTCCAAAGTTCGAACCCAAGTCTGAAATTAGCGTCCATAAAAATCATGATTTTTCTAAGAATCAAACTTTTTGGATATTTTATGACTGATTTCGATTTAAAGCATGATTCTTATCGATAATCCAAAATTTCAGCCCGTTTGGTCACATAGAGCCTGAGAAAACTGCTTCCAAAGTTCAAACCCAAGTCTGAAATTAGCGTCCATAAAAATCATGATTTTTCTAAAAATCCAACTTTATGGAAATTTTGTGACTGAATTTGATTAGTACCACGATTCTTACCGCTATTCCAAAATTTCAGCCCGTTTTGTCCAATAGAGCCTGAGAAAACTGCTTCCAAAGTTCGAACCCAAGTCTGAAATAAGCGTCCATAAAAATCATGATTTTTCAAAAAATCCAACTTTATGGAAATTTTGTGACTGAATTTGATTAGTACCAATCGTGGTAAGTAAGAATCGTCTTATCGCTATTCAAAAATTTCAGCCCGTTTGGTCCTATAGAGCCTCAGAAAACTGCTTCCAAAGTTCGAACCCATGTCTGAAATTAGCGTCCATAAAAATCATGATTTTTCTAAAAATTCAACTTAATGGAGATTTTATGACTGATTTCGATTTAAAGCATGATTCTAATAGCTGTTCCAAAATTTCAGCCCGTATGGTCTTATAGAGCATGAGAAAACTGCTTCCAAAGTTCGAACCCAAGTCTGAAATTAGCGTCCATAAAAATCATGATTTTTCTTAAAATCCAACTTTATGGTAATTTTGTGACTGAATTTGATTTGTACCACGATTCTTATCGCTATTCAAAAATTTCAGCCCGTTTGGTCCTATAGAGCCTCAGAAAACTGCTTCCAAAGTTCGAACCCAAGTCTGAAATTAGCGTCCATAAAAATCATGATTTTTCTAAGAATCAAACTTTTTGGATATTTTATGACTGATTTCGATTTAAAGCATGATTCTTATCGCTAATCCAAAATTTCAGCCCGTTTGGTCACATAGAGCCTGAAATTAGCCCAAGAAATTGAACCCAAGTCTGAAATTAGCGTCCATAAAAATCATGATTTTTCAAAAAATCCAACTTTATGGAATTTTTGTGACTGAATTTGATTAGTACCAATCGTGGTAAGTAAGAATCGTCTTATCGATATTCCAAAATTTCAGCCCGTTTGGTCACATAGAGCCTGAGAAAACTGCTTCCAAAGTTCGAACCCAAGTCTGAAATTAGCGTCCATAAAAATCATGATTTTTCTTAAAATCCAACTTTATGGTAATTTTGTGACTGAATTTGATTTGTACCACGATTCTTATCGCTATTCAAAAATTTCAGCCCGTTTGGTCCTATAGAGCCTCAGAAAACTGCTTCCAAAGTTCGAACCCAAGTCTGAAATTAGCGTCCATAAAAATCCTGATTTTTCTAAGAATCAAACTTTTTGGATATTTTATGACTGATTTCGATTTAAAGCATGATTCTAATCGCTAATCCAAAATTTCAGCCCGTTTGGTCACATAGAGCCTGAGAAAACTGCTTCCAAAGTTCGAACCCAAGTTTGAAATTAGCGTCCATAAAAATCATGATTTTTCTAAAAATCCAACTTAATGGAGATTTTGTGACTGAATTTGATTTGTACCACGATTCTTATCGCTATTCAAAAATTTCAGCCCATATGGTCTTATAGAGCCTGAGAAAACTGCTTCCAAAGTTCGAACCCAAGTCTGAAATTAGCGTCCATAAAAATCATGATTTTTCTAAGAATCAAACTTTTTGGATATTTTATGACTGATTTCGATTTAAAGCATGATTCTTATCGCTAATCCAAAATTTCAGCCCGTTTGGTCACATAGAGCCTGAGAAAACTGCTTCCAAAGTTCGAACCCAAGTTTGAAATTAGCGTCC
This sequence comes from Hesperophylax consimilis, assembly GCF_061612785.1. NCBI lineage: Eukaryota > Metazoa > Arthropoda > Insecta > Trichoptera > Limnephilidae > Hesperophylax > Hesperophylax consimilis. The sequence continues at coordinate 349,923 of NW_028301282.1, forward strand.
AAAAAAATCATGATTTTTCTAAAAATCCAACTTTATGTAAATTTTGTGACTCAATTTGATTAGTACCACGATTCTTACTGCTATTCCAAAATTTCAGCCCGTTTTGTCCCATAGAGCCTGAGAAAACTGCTTCCAAAGTTCGAACCCAAGTCTGAAATTAGCGTCCATAAAAATCATGATTTTTCAAAAAATCCAACTTTATGGAATTTTTGTGACTGAATTTGATTAGTACCAATCGTGGTAAGTAAGAATCGTCTTATCGATATTCCAAAATTTCAGCCCGTTTGGTCACATAGAGCCTGAGAAAACTGCTTCCAAAGTTCGAACCCAAGTCTGAAATTAGCGTCCATAAAAATCATGATTTTTCTAAGAATCAAACTTTTTGGATATTTTATGACTGATTTCGATTTAAAGCATGATTCTTATCGATAATCCAAAATTTCAGCCCGTTTGGTCACATAGAGCCTGAGAAAACTGCTTCCAAAGTTCAAACCCAAGTCTGAAATTAGCGTCCATAAAAATCATGATTTTTCTAAAAATCCAACTTTATGGAAATTTTGTGACTGAATTTGATTAGTACCACGATTCTTACCGCTATTCCAAAATTTCAGCCCGTTTTGTCCCATAGAGCCTGAGAAAACTGCTTCCAAAGTTCGAACCCAAGTCTGAAATAAGCGTCCATAAAAATCATGATTTTTCAAAAAATCCAACTTTATGGAAATTTTGTGACTGAATTTGATTAGTACCAATCGTGGTAAGTAAGAATCGTCTTATCGCTATTCAAAAATTTCAGCCCGTTTGGTCCTATAGAGCCTCAGAAAACTGCTTCCAAAGTTCGAACCCATGTCTGAAATTAGCGTCCATAAAAATCATGATTTTTCTAAAAATTCAACTTAATGGAGATTTTATGACTGATTTCGATTTAAAGCATGATTCTTATAGCTGTTCCAAAATTTCAGCCCGTATGGTCTTATAGAGCATGAGAAAACTGCTTCCAAAGTTCGAACCCAAGTCTGAAATTAGCGTCCATAAAAATCATGATTTTTCTTAAAATCCAACTTTATGGTAATTTTGTGACTGAATTTGATTGGTACCACGATTCTTATCGCTATTCAAAAATTTCAGCCCATATGGTCTTATAGAGCCTGAGAAAACTGCTTCCAAAGTTCGAACCCAAGTCTGAAATTAGCGTCCATAAAAATCATGATTTTTCTAAGAATCAAACTTTTTGGATATTTTATGACTGATTTCGATTTAAAGCATGATTCTTATCGCTTATCCAAAATTTCAGCCCGTTTGGTCACATAGAGCTTGAGAAAACTGCTTCCAAAGTTCGAACCCAAGTTTGAAATTAGCGTCCATAAAAATCATGATTTTTCTAAAAATCCAACTAAATGGAGATTTTGTGACTGAATTTGATTTGTACCACGATTCTTATCGCTATTCAAAAATTTCAGCCCGTTTGGTCCTATAGAGCCTCAGAAAACTGCTTCCAAAGTTCGAACCCAAGTCTGAAATTAGCGTCCATAAAAATCATGATTTTTCTAAGAATCAAACTTTTTGGATATTTTATGACTGATTTCGATTTAAAGCATGATTCTAATCGCTAATCCAAAATTTCAGCCCGTTTGGTCACATAGAGCTTGAGAAAACTGCTTCCAAAGTTCGAACCCAAGTTTGAAATTAGCGTCCATAAAAATCATGATTTTTCTAAAAATCCAACTTAATGGAGATTTTGTGACTGAATTTGATTTGTACCACGATTCTTATCGCTATTCAAAAATTTCAGCCCATATGGTCTTATAGAGCCTGAGAAAACTGCTTCCAAAGTTCGAACCCAAGTCTGAAATTAGCGTCCATAAAAATCATGATTTTTCTAAGAATCAAACTTTTTGGATATTTTATGACTGATTTCGATTTAAAGCATGATTCTTATCGCTAATCCAAAATTTCAGCCCGTTTGGTCACATAGAGCCTGAGAAAACTGCTTCCAAAGTTCGAACCCAAGTTTGAAATTAGCGTCCAAAAAAATCATGATTTTTCTAAAAATCCAACTTTATGGAAATTTTGTGACTCAATTTGATTAGTACCACGATTCTTACCGCTATTCCAAAATTTCAGCCCGTTTTGTCCCATAGAGCCTGAGAAAACTGCTTCCAAAGTTCGAACCCAAGTCTGAAATTAGCGTCCATAAAAATCATGATTTTTCAAAAAATCCAACTTTATGGAATTTTTGTGACTGAATTTGATTAGTACCAATCGTGGTAAGTAAGAATCGTCTTATCGATATTCCAAAATTTCAGCCCGTTTGGTCACATAGAGCCTGAGAAAACTGCTTCCAAAGTTCGAACCCAAGTCTGAAATTAGCGTCCATAAAAATCATGATTTTTCTAAAAATCCAACTTAATGGAGATTTTGTGACTGAATTTGATTTGTTCCACGATTCTTATCGCTATTCAAAAATTTCAGCCCATATGGTCTTATAGAGCCTGAGAAAACTGCTTCCAAAGTTCGAACCCAAGTCTGAAATTAGCGTCCATAAAAATCATGATTTTTCTTAAAATCCAACTTTATGGTAATTTTGTGACTGAATTTGATTTGTACCACGATTCTTATCGCTATTCAAAAATTTCAGCCCGTTTGGTCCTATAGAGCCTCAGAAAACTGCTTCCAAAGTTCGAACCCAAGTCTGAAATTAGCGTCCATAAAAATCATGATTTTTCTAAGAATCAAACTTTTTGGATATTTTATGACTGATTTCGATTTAAAGCATGATTCAAATCGCTAATCCAAAATTTCAGCCCGTTTGGTCACATAGAGCTTGAGAAAACTGCTTCCAAAGTTCGAACCCAAGTTTGAAATTAGCGTCCATAAAAATCATGATTTTTCTAAAAATCCAACTTAATGGAGATTTTGTGACTGAATTTGATTTGTACCACGATTCTTATCGCTATTCAAAAATTTCAGCCCATATGGTCTTATAGAGCCTGAGAAAACTGCTTCCAAAGTTCGAACCCAAGTCTGAAATTAGCGTCCATAAAAATCATGATTTTTCTAAGAATCAAACTTTTTGGATATTTTATGACTGATTTCGATTTAAAGCATGATTCTTATCGCAAATCCAAAATTTCAGCCCGTTTGGTCACATAGAGCCTGAGAAAACTGCTTCCAAAGTTCGAACCCAAGTCTGAAATTAGCGTCCATTAAAATCATGATTTTTCTAAAAATTCAACTTAATGGAGATTTTATGACTGATTTCGATTTAAAGCATGATTCTAATAGCTGTTCCAAAATTTCAGCCCGTATGGTCTTATAGAGCATGAGAAAACTGCTTCCAAAGTTCGAACCCAAGTCTGAAATTAGCGTCCATAAAAATCATGATTTTTCTTAAAATCCAACTTTATGGTAATTTTGTGACTGAATTTGATTTGTACCACGATTCTTATCGCTATTCAAAAATTTCAGCCCGTTTGGTCCTATAGAGCCTCAGAAAACTGCTTCCAAAGTTCGAACCCAAGTCTGAAATTAGCGTCCATAAAAATCATGATTTTTCTAAGAATCAAACTTTTTGGATATTTTATGACTGATTTCGATTTAAAGCATGATTCTAATCGCTAATCCAAAATTTCAGCCCGTTTGGTCACATAGAGCCTGAGAAAACTGCTTCCAAAGTTCGAACCCAAGTTTGAAATTAGCGTCCATAAAAATCATGATTTTTCTAAAAATCCAACTAAATGGAGATTTTGTGACTGAATTTGATTTGTACCACGATTCTTATCGCTATTCAAAAATTTCAGCCCATATGGTCTTATAGAGCCTGAGAAAACTGCTTCCAAAGTTCGAACCCAAGTCTGAAATTAGCGTCCATAAAAATCATGATTTTTCTTAAAATCCAACTTTATGGTAATTTTGTGACTGAATTTGATTTGTACCACGATTCTTATCGCTATTCAAAAATTTCAGCCCGTTTGGTCCTATAGAGCCTCAGAAAACTGCTTCCAAAGTTCGAACCCAAGTCTGAAATTAGCGTCCATAAAAATCATGATTTTTCTAAGAATCAAACTTTTTGGATATTTTATGACTGATTTCGATTTAAAGCATGATTCAAATCGCTAATCCAAAATTTCAGCCCGTTTGGTCACATAGAGCTTGAGAAAACTGCTTCCAAAGTTCGAACCCAAGTTTGAAATTAGCGTCCATAAAAATCATGATTTTTCTAAAAATCCAACTTAATGGAGATTTTGTGACTGAATTTGATTTGTACCACGATTCTTATCGCTATTCAAAAATTTCAGCCCATATGGTCTTATAGAGCCTGAGAAAACTGCTTCCAAAGTTCGAACCCAAGTCTGAAATTAGCGTCCATTAAAATCATGATTTTTCTAAAAATTCAACTTAATGGAGATTTTATGACTGATTTCGATTTAAAGCATGATTCTAATAGCTGTTCCAAAATTTCAGCCCGTATGGTCTTATAGAGCATGAGAAAACTGCTTCCAAAGTTCGAACCCAAGTCTGAAATTAGCGTCCATAAAAATCATGATTTTTCTTAAAATCCAACTTTATGGTAATTTTGTGACTGAATTTGATTTGTACCACGATTCTTATCGCTATTCAAAAATTTCAGCCCGTTTGGTCCTATAGAGCCTCAGAAAACTGCTTCCAAAGTTCGAACCCAAGTCTGAAATTAGCGTCCATAAAAATCATGATTTTTCTAAGAATCAAACTTTTTGGATATTTTATGACTGATTTCGATTTAAAGCATGATTCTAATCGCTAATCCAAAATTTCAGCCCGTTTGGTCACATAGAGCCTGAGAAAACTGCTTCCAAAGTTCGAACCCAAGTTTGAAATTAGCGTCCATAAAAATCATGATTTTTCTAAAAATCCAACTAAATGGAGATTTTGTGACTGAATTTGATTTGTACCACGATTCTTATCGCTATTCAAAAATTTCAGCCCATATGGTCTTATAGAGCCTGAGAAAACTGCTTCCAAAGTTCGAACCCAAGTCTGAAATTAGCGTCCATAAAAATCATGATTTTTCTAAGAATCAAACTTTTTGGATATTTTATGACTGATTTCGATTTAAAGCATGATTCTTATCGCTAATCCAAAATTTCAGCCCGTTTGGTCACATAGAGCCTGAGAAAACTGCTTCCAAAGTTCGAACCCAAGTTTGAAATTAGCGTCCAAAAAAATCATGATTTTTCTAAAAATCCAACTTTATGGAAATTTTGTGACTCAATTTGATTAGTACCACGATTCTTACCGCTATTCCAAAATTTCAGCCCGTTTTGTCCCATAGAGCCTGAGAAAACTGCTTCCAAAGTTCGAACCCAAGTCTGAAATTAGCGTCCATAAAAATCATGATTTTTCGAAAAATCCAACTTTATGGAATTTTTGTGACTGAATTTGATTAGTACCAATCGTGGTAAGTAAGAATCGTCTTATCGATATTCCAAAATTTCAGCCCGTTTGGTCACATAGAGCCTGAGAAAACTGCTTCCAAAGTTCGAACCCAAGTCTGAAATTAGCGTCCATAAAAGTCATGATTTTTCTTAAAATCCAACTTTATGGAAATTTTGTGACTGAATTTGATTTGTTCCACGATTCTTATCGCAAATCCAAAATTTCAGCCCGTTTGGTCACATAGAGCCTGAGAAAACTGCTTCCAAAGTTCGAACCCATGTCTGAAATTAGCGTCCATAAAAATCATGATTTTTCTAAAAATTCAACTTAATGGAGATTTTATGACTGATTTCGATTTAAAGCATGATTCTAATAGCTGTTCCAAAATTTCAGCCCGTATGGTCTTATAGAGCATGAGAAAACTGCTTCCAAAGTTCGAACCCAAGTCTGAAATTAGCGTCCATAAAAATCATGATTTTTCTTAAAATCCAACTTTATGGTAATTTTGTGACTGAATTTGATTTGTACCACGATTCTTATCGCTATTCAAAAATTTCAGCCCGTTTGGTCCTATAGAGCCTCAGAAAACTGCTTCCAAAGTTCGAACCCAAGTCTGAAATTAGCGTCCATAAAAATCATGATTTTCCTAAGAATCAAACTTTTTGGATATTTTATGACTGATTTCGATTTAAAGCATGATTCTAATCGCTAATCCAAAATTTCAGCCCGTTTGGTCACATAGAGCCTGAGAAAACTGCTTCCAAAGTTCGAACCCAAGTTTGAAATTAGCGTCCATAAAAATCATGATTTTTCTAAAAATCCAACTTAATGGAGATTTTGTGACTGAATTTGATTTGTACCACGATTCTAATCGCTATTCAAAAATTTCAGCCCATATGGTCTTATAGAGCCTGAGAAAACTGCTTCCAAAGTTCGAACCCAAGTCTGAAATTAGCGTCCATAAAAATCATGATTTTCCTAAGAATCAAACTTTTTGGATATTTTATGACTGATTTCGATTTAAAGCATGATTCTTATCGCAAATCCAAAATTTCAGCCCGTTTGGTCACATAGAGCCTGAGAAAACTGCTTCCAAAGTTCGAACCCAAGTTTGAAATTAGCGTCCAAAAAAATCATGATTTTTCTAAAAATCCAACTTTATGGAAATTTTGTGACTCAATTTGATTAGTACCACGATTCTTACCGCTATTCCAAAATTTCAGCCCGTTTTGTCCCATAGAGCCTGAGAAAACTGCTTCCAAAGTTCGAACCCAAGTCTGAAATTAGCGTCCATAAAAATCATGATTTTTCAAAAAATCCAACTTTATGGAATTTTTGTGACTGAATTTGATGAGTACCAATCGTGGTAAGTAAGAATCGTCTTATCGATATTCCAAAATTTCAGCCCGTTTGGTCACATAGAGCCTGAGAAAACTGCTTTTAAAGTTCGAACCCAAGTCTGAAATTAGCGTCCATAAAAATCATGATTTTTCTTAAAATCCAACTTTATGGAAATTTTGTGACTGAATTTGATTAGTACCACGATTCTTATCGCTAATCCAAAATTTCAGCCCGTTTGGTCACATAGAGCCTGAGAAAACTGCTTCCAAAGTTCGAACCCAAGTTTGAAATTAGCGTCCATAAAAATCATGATTTTTCTAAAAATCCAACTTAATGGAGATTTTGTGACTGAATTTGATTTGTACCACGATTCTAATCGCTATTCAAAAATTTCAGCCCAAATGGTCTTATAGAGCCTGAGAAAACTGCTTCCAAAGTTCGAACCCAAGTCTGAAATTAGCGTCCATAAAAATCATGATTTTTCTAAGAATCAAACTTTTTAAATATTTTATGACTGATTTCGATTTAAAGCATGATTCTTATCGCAAATCCAAAATTTCAGCCCGTTTGGTCACATAGAGCCTGAGAAAACTGCTTCCAAAGTTCGAACCCAAGTTTGAAATTAGCGTCCAAAAAAATCATGATTTTTCTAAAAATCCAACTTTATGGAAATTTTGTGACTCAATTTGATTAGTACCACGATTCTTACCGCTATTCCAAAATTTCAGCCCGTTTTGTCCCATAGAGCCTGAGAAAACTGCTTCCAAAGTTCGAACCCAAGTCTGAAATTAGCGTCCATAAAAATCATGATTTTTCAAAAAATCCAACTTTATGGAATTTTTGTGACTGAATTTGATGAGTACCAATCGTGGTAAGTAAGAATCGTCTTATCGATATTCCAAAATTTCAGCCCGTTTGGTCACATAGAGCCTGAGAAAACTGCTTCCAAAGTTCGAACCCAAGTCTGAAATTAGCGTCCATAAAAATCATGATTTTTCTTAAAATCCAACTTTATGGAAATTTTGTGACTGAATTTGATTAGTACCACGATTCTTATCGCTAATCCAAAATTTCAGCCCGTTTGGTCACATAGAGCCTGAGAAAACTGCTTCCAAAGTTCGAACCCAAATCTGAAATTAGCGTCCATTAAAAGCATGATTTTTCTTAAAATCCAACTTTATGGAAATTTTTGAGCTGAATTTGATTTGTACTACGATTCTTATCGCAAATCCAAAATTTCAGCCCGTTTGGTCACATAGAGCCTGAGAAAACTGCTTCCAAAGTTCGAACCCAAGTCTGAAATTAGCGTCCATAAAAATCATGATTTTTCTAAGAATCAAACTTTTTGGATATTTTATGACTGATTTCGATTTAAAGCATGATTCTTATCGCTAATCCAAAATTTCAGCCCGTTTGGTCACATAGAGCCTGAGAAAACTGCTTCCAAAGTTCGAACCCAAGTTTGAAATTAGCGTCCAAAAAAATCATGATTTTTCTAAAAATCCAACTTTATGGAAATTTTGTGACTCAATTTGATTAGTACCACGATTCTTACCGCTATTCCAAAATTTCAGCCCGTTTTGTCCCATAGAGCCTGAGAAAACTGCTTCCAAAGTTCGAACCCAAGTCTGAAATTAGCGTCCATAAAAATCATGATTTTTCGAAAAATCCAACTTTATGGAATTTTTGTGACTGAATTTGATTAGTACCAATCGTGGTAAGTAAGAATCGTCTTATCGATATTCCAAAATTTCAGCCCGTTTGGTCACATAGAGCCTGAGAAAACTGCTTCCAAAGTTCGAACCCAAGTCTGAAATTAGCGTCCATAAAAGTCATGATTTTTCTTAAAATCCAACTTTATGGAAATTTTGTGACTGAATTTGATTTGTTCCACGATTCTTATCGCAAATCCAAAATTTCAGCCCGTTTGGTCACATAGAGCCTGAGAAAACTGCTTCCAAAGTTCGAACCCATGTCTGAAATTAGCGTCCATAAAAATCATGATTTTTCTAAAAATTCAACTTAATGGAGATTTTATGACTGATTTCGATTTAAAGCATGATTCTAATAGCTGTTCCAAAATTTCAGCCCGTATGGTCTTATAGAGCATGAGAAAACTGCTTCCAAAGTTCGAACCCAAGTCTGAAATTAGCGTCCATAAAAATCATGATTTTTCTTAAAATCCAACTTTATGGTAATTTTGTGACTGAATTTGATTTGTACCACGATTTTTATCGCTATTCAAAAATTTCAGCCCGTTTGGTCCTATAGAGCCTCAGAAAACTGCTTCCAAAGTTCGAACCCAAGTCTGAAATTAGCGTCCATAAAAATCATGATTTTCCTAAGAATCAAACTTTTTGGATATTTTATGACTGATTTCGATTTAAAGCATGATTCTAATCGCTAATCCAAAATTTCAGCCCGTTTGGTCACATAGAGCCTGAGAAAACTGCTTCCAAAGTTCGAACCCAAGTTTGAAATTAGCGTCCATAAAAATCATGATTTTTCTAAAAATCCAACTTAATGGAGATTTTGTGACTGAATTTGATTTGTACCACGATTCTAATCGCTATTCAAAAATTTCAGCCCATATGGTCTTATAGAGCCTGAGAAAACTGCTTCCAAAGTTCGAACCCAAGTCTGAAATTAGCGTCCATAAAAATCATGATTTTCCTAAGAATCAAACTTTTTGGATATTTTATGACTGATTTCGATTTAAAGCATGATTCTTATCGCAAATCCAAAATTTCAGCCCGTTTGGTCACATAGAGCCTGAGAAAACTGCTTCCAAAGTTCGAACCCAAGTTTGAAATTAGCGTCCAAAAAAATCATGATTTTTCTAAAAATCCAACTTTATGGAAATTTTGTGACTCAATTTGATTAGTACCACGATTCTTACCGCTATTCCAAAATTTCAGCCCGTTTTGTCCCATTGAGCCTGAGAAAACTGCTTCCAAAGTTCGAACCCAAGTCTGAAATTAGCGTCCATAAAAATCATGATTTTTCAAAAAATCCAACTTTATGGAATTTTTGTGACTGAATTTGATGAGTACCAATCGTGGTAAGTAAGAATCGTCTTATCGATATTCCAAAATTTCAGCCCGTTTGGTCACATAGAGCCTGAGAAAACTGCTTCCAAAGTTCGAACCCAAGTCTGAAATTAGCGTCCATAAAAATCATGATTTTTCTTAAAATCCAACTTTATGGAAATTTTGTGACTGAATTTGATTAGTACCACGATTCTTATCGCTAATCCAAAATTTCAGCCCGTTTGGTCACATAGAGCCTGAGAAAACTGCTTCCAAAGTTCGAACCCAAGTTTGAAATTAGCGTCCATAAAAATCATGATTTTTCTAAAAATCCAACTTAATGGAGATTTTGTGACTGAATTTGATTTGTACCACGATTCTAATCGCTATTCAAAAATTTCAGCCCAAATGGTCTTATAGAGCCTGAGAAAACTGCTTCCAAAGTTCGAACCCAAGTCTGAAATTAGCGTCCATAAAAATCATGATTTTTCTAAGAATCAAACTTTTTAAATATTTTATGACTGATTTCGATTTAAAGCATGATTCTTATCGCAAATCCAAAATTTCAGCCCGTTTGGTCACATAGAGCCTGAGAAAACTGCTTCCAAAGTTCGAACCCAAGTTTGAAATTAGCGTCCAAAAAAATCATGATTTTTCTAAAAATCCAACTTTATGGAAATTTTGTGACTCAATTTGATTAGTACCACGATTCTTACCGCTATTCCAAAATTTCAGCCCGTTTTGTCCCATAGAGCCTGAGAAAACTGCTTCCAAAGTTCGAACCCAAGTCTGAAATTAGCGTCCATAAAAATCATGATTTTTCAAAAAATCCAACTTTATGGAATTTTTGTGACTGAATTTGATGAGTACCAATCGTGGTAAGTAAGAATCGTCTTATCGATATTCCAAAATTTCAGCCCGTTTGGTCACATAGAGCCTGAGAAAACTGCTTCCAAAGTTCGAACCCAAGTCTGAAATTAGCGTCCATAAAAATCATGATTTTTCTTAAAATCCAACTTTATGGAAATTTTGTGACTGAATTTGATTAGTACCACGATTCTTATCGCTAATCCAAAATTTCAGCCCGTTTGGTCACATAGAGCCTGAGAAAACTGCTTCCAAAGTTCGAACCCAAATCTGAAATTAGCGTCCATTAAAAGCATGATTTTTCTTAAAATCCAACTTTATGGAAATTTTTGAGCTGAATTTGATTTGTACTACGATTCTTATCGCAAATCCAAAATTTCAGCCCGTTTGGTCACATAGAGCCTGAGAAAACTGCTTCCAAAGTTCGAACCCAAGTCTGAAATTAGCGTCCATAAAAATCATGATTTTTCTAAAAATCCAACTTTATGGAAATTTTGTGACTGAATTTGATTAGGACCACGATTCTTATCGCTATTCCAAAATTTCAGCCCGTTTGGTCATATAGAGCCTGAGAAAACTGCTTCCACAGTTCGAACCCAAGTCTGAAATTAGCGTCCATAAAAATCATGATTTTTCTTAAAATCCAACTTTATGGAAATTTTGTGACTGAATTTGATTTGTACCACGATTCTTATCGCTATTCAAAAATTTCAGCCCGTTTGGTCCTATAGAGCCTCAGAAAACCGCTTCCAAAGTTCGAACCCAAGTCTGAAATAAGCGTCCATAAAAATCATGATTTTTCTAAAAATCCAACTTAATGGAGATTTTGTGACTGAATTTGATTAGTACCACGATTCTTACCGCTATTCCAAAATTTCAGCAGGTTTTGTCCCATAGAGCCTGAGAAAACTGCTTCCAAAGTTCAAACCCAAGTCTGAAATTAGCGTCCATAAAAATCATGATTTTTCTAAAAATCCAACTTTATGGTAATTTTGTGACTGAATTTGATTTGTACCACGATTCTTATCGCTATTCAAAAATTTCAGCCCGTTTGGTCCTATAGAGCCTGAGAAAACTGCTTCCAAAGTTCGAACCCAAGTCTGAAATTAGCGTCCATAAAAATCATGATTTTTCTAAGAATCAAAGTTTTTGGATATTTTATGACTGATTTCGATTTAAAGCATGATTCTTATCGCTAATCCAAAATTTCAGCCCGTTTGGTCACATAGAGCCTGAGAAAACTGCTTCCAAAGTTCGAACCCAAGTCTGAAATTAGCGTCCATAAAAATCATGATTTTTCTTAAAATCCAACTTTATGGAAATTTCGTGACTGAATTTGATTAGTACCACGATTCTTATCGCTATTCCAAAATTTCAGCCCGTTTGGTCATATAGAGCCTGAGAAAACTGCTTCAAAGTTCGAACCCAAGTGTGAAATTAGCGTCCATTAAAATCATGATTTTTCTTAAAATCCAACTTTATGGAAATTTTGTGACTGAATTTGATTTGTACCACGATTCTTATCGCAAATCCAAAATTTCAGCACGTTTGGTCACATAGAGCCTGAGAAAACTGCTTCCAAAGTTCGAACCCAAGTCTGAAATTAGCGTCCATAAAAATCATGATTTTTCTTAAAATCCAACTTTATGGAAATTTTGTGACTGAATTTGATTTGTACCACGATTCTTATCGCAAATCCAAAATTTCAGCCCGTTTGGTCACATAGAGCCTGAGAAAACTGCTTCCAAAGTTCGAACCCAAGTCTGAAATTAGCGTCCATTAAAATCATGATTTTTCTAAAAATTCAACTTTATGGAAATTTTGTGACTGAATTTGATTTGAACCACGATTCTTATCGCAAATCCAAAATTTCAGCCCGTTTGGTCACATAGAGCCTGAGAAAACTGCTTCCAAAGTTCGAACCCAAGTCTGAAATTAGCGTCCATAAAAATCATGATTTTTCTAAGAATCAAACTTTTTGGATATTTTATGACTGATTTCGATTTAAAGCATGATTCAAATCGCTAATCCAAAATTTCAGCCCGTTTGGTCACATAGAGCTTGAGAAAACTGCTTCCAAAGTTCGAACCCAAGTTTGAAATTAGCGTCCATAAAAATCATGATTTTTCTAAAAATCCAACTTAATGGAGATTTTGTGACTGAATTTGATTTGTACCACGATTCTTATCGCTATTCAAAAATTTCAGCCCATATGGTCTTATAGAGCCTGAGAAAACTGCTTCCAAAGTTCGAACCCAAGTCTGAAATTAGCGTCCATTAAAATCATGATTTTTCTAAAAATTCAACTTAATGGAGATTTTATGACTGATTTCGATTTAAAGCATGATTCTAATAGCTGTTCCAAAATTTCAGCCCGTATGGTCTTATAGAGCATGAGAAAACTGCTTCCAAAGTTCGAACCCAAGTCTGAAATTAGCGTCCATAAAAATCATGATTTTTCTTAAAATCCAACTTTATGGTAATTTTGTGACTGAATTTGATTTGTACCACGATTCTTATCGCTATTCAAAAATTTCAGCCCGTTTGGTCCTATAGAGCCTCAGAAAACTGCTTCCAAAGTTCGAACCCAAGTCTGAAATTAGCGTCCATAAAAATCATGATTTTTCTAAGAATCAAACTTTTTGGATATTTTATGACTGATTTCGATTTAAAGCATGATTCTAATCGCTAATCCAAAATTTCAGCCCGTTTGGTCACATAGAGCCTGAGAAAACTGCTTCCAAAGTTCGAACCCAAGTTTGAAATTAGCGTCCATAAAAATCATGATTTTTCTAAAAATCCAACTAAATGGAGATTTTGTGACTGAATTTGATTTGTACCACGATTCTTATCGCTATTCAAAAATTTCAGCCCATATGGTCTTATAGAGCCTGAGAAAACTGCTTCCAAAGTTCGAACCCAAGTCTGAAATTAGCGTCCATAAAAATCATGATTTTTCTAAGAATCAAACTTTTTGGATATTTTATGACTGATTTCGATTTAAAGCATGATTCTTATCGCTAATCCAAAATTTCAGCCCGTTTGGTCACATAGAGCCTGAGAAAACTGCTTCCAAAGTTCGAACCCAAGTTTGAAATTAGCGTCCAAAAAAATCATGATTTTTCTAAAAATCCAACTTTATGGAAATTTTGTGACTCAATTTGATTAGTACCACGATTCTTACCGCTATTCCAAAATTTCAGCCCGTTTTGTCCCATAGAGCCTGAGAAAACTGCTTCCAAAGTTCGAACCCAAGTCTGAAATTAGCGTCCATAAAAATCATGATTTTTCGAAAAATCCAACTTTATGGAATTTTTGTGACTGAATTTGATTAGTACCAATCGTGGTAAGTAAGAATCGTCTTATCGATATTCCAAAATTTCAGCCCGTTTGGTCACATAGAGCCTGAGAAAACTGCTTCCAAAGTTCGAACCCAAGTCTGAAATTAGCGTCCATAAAAGTCATGATTTTTCTTAAAATCCAACTTTATGGAAATTTTGTGACTGAATTTGATTTGTTCCACGATTCTTATCGCAAATCCAAAATTTCAGCCCGTTTGGTCACATAGAGCCTGAGAAAACTGCTTCCAAAGTTCGAACCCATGTCTGAAATTAGCGTCCATAAAAATCATGATTTTTCTAAAAATTCAACTTAATGGAGATTTTATGACTGATTTCGATTTAAAGCATGATTCTAATAGCTGTTCCAAAATTTCAGCCCGTATGGTCTTATAGAGCATGAGAAAACTGCTTCCAAAGTTCGAACCCAAGTCTGAAATTAGCGTCCATAAAAATCATGATTTTTCTTAAAATCCAACTTTATGGTAATTTTGTGACTGAATTTGATTTGTACCACGATTCTTATCGCTATTCAAAAATTTCAGCCCGTTTGGTCCTATAGAGCCTCAGAAAACTGCTTCCAAAGTTCGAACCCAAGTCTGAAATTAGCGTCCATAAAAATCATGATTTTCCTAAGAATCAAACTTTTTGGATATTTTATGACTGATTTCGATTTAAAGCATGATTCTAATCGCTAATCCAAAATTTCAGCCCGTTTGGTCACATAGAGCCTGAGAAAACTGCTTCCAAAGTTCGAACCCAAGTTTGAAATTAGCGTCCATAAAAATCATGATTTTTCTAAAAATCCAACTTAATGGAGATTTTGTGACTGAATTTGATTTGTACCACGATTCTAATCGCTATTCAAAAATTTCAGCCCATATGGTCTTATAGAGCCTGAGAAAACTGCTTCCAAAGTTCGAACCCAAGTCTGAAATTAGCGTCCATAAAAATCATGATTTTCCTAAGAATCAAACTTTTTGGATATTTTATGACTGATTTCGATTTAAAGCATGATTCTTATCGCAAATCCAAAATTTCAGCCCGTTTGGTCACATAGAGCCTGAGAAAACTGCTTCCAAAGTTCGAACCCAAGTTTGAAATTAGCGTCCAAAAAAATCATGATTTTTCTAAAAATCCAACTTTATGGAAATTTTGTGACTCAATTTGATTAGTACCACGATTCTTACCGCTATTCCAAAATTTCAGCCCGTTTTGTCCCATAGAGCCTGAGAAAACTGCTTCCAAAGTTCGAACCCAAGTCTGAAATTAGCGTCCATAAAAATCATGATTTTTCAAAAAATCCAACTTTATGGAATTTTTGTGACTGAATTTGATGAGTACCAATCGTGGTAAGTAAGAATCGTCTTATCGATATTCCAAAATTTCAGCCCGTTTGGTCACATAGAGCCTGAGAAAACTGCTTCCAAAGTTCGAACCCAAGTCTGAAATTAGCGTCCATAAAAATCATGATTTTTCTTAAAATCCAACTTTATGGAAATTTTGTGACTGAATTTGATTAGTACCACGATTCTTATCGCTAATCCAAAATTTCAGCCCGTTTGGTCACATAGAGCCTGAGAAAACTGCTTCCAAAGTTCGAACCCAAGTTTGAAATTAGCGTCCATAAAAATCATGATTTTTCTAAAAATCCAACTTAATGGAGATTTTGTGACTGAATTTGATTTGTACCACGATTCTAATCGCTATTCAAAAATTTCAGCCCAAATGGTCTTATAGAGCCTGAGAAAACTGCTTCCAAAGTTCGAACCCAAGTCTGAAATTAGCGTCCATAAAAATCATGATTTTTCTAAGAATCAAACTTTTTAAATATTTTATGACTGATTTCGATTTAAAGCATGATTCTTATCGCAAATCCAAAATTTCAGCCCGTTTGGTCACATAGAGCCTGAGAAAACTGCTTCCAAAGTTCGAACCCAAGTTTGAAATTAGCGTCCAAAAAAATCATGATTTTTCTAAAAATCCAACTTTATGGAAATTTTGTGACTCAATTTGATTAGTACCACGATTCTTACCGCTATTCCAAAATTTCAGCCCGTTTTGTCCCATAGAGCCTGAGAAAACTGCTTCCAAAGTTCGAACCCAAGTCTGAAATTAGCGTCCATAAAAATCATGATTTTTCAAAAAATCCAACTTTATGGAATTTTTGTGACTGAATTTGATGAGTACCAATCGTGGTAAGTAAGAATCGTCTTATCGATATTCCAAAATTTCAGCCCGTTTGGTCACATAGAGCCTGAGAAAACTGCTTCCAAAGTTCGAACCCAAGTCTGAAATTAGCGTCCATAAAAATCATGATTTTTCTTAAAATCCAACTTTATGGAAATTTTGTGACTGAATTTGATTAGTACCACGATTCTTATCGCTAATCCAAAATTTCAGCCCGTTTGGTCACATAGAGCCTGAGAAAACTGCTTCCAAAGTTCGAACCCAAATCTGAAATTAGCGTCCATTAAAAGCATGATTTTTCTTAAAATCCAACTTTATGGAAATTTTTGAGCTGAATTTGATTTGTACTACGATTCTTATCGCAAATCCAAAATTTCAGCCCGTTTGGTCACATAGAGCCTGAGAAAACTGCTTCCAAAGTTCGAACCCAAGTCTGAAATTAGCGTCCATAAAAATCATGATTTTTCTAAGAACCAAACTTTTTGGATATTTTATGACTGATTTCGATTTAAAGCATGATTCTTATCGCTAATCCAAAATTTCAGCCCGTTTGGTCACATAGAGCCTGAGAAAACTGCTTCCAAAGTTCGAACCCAAGTTTGAAATTAGCGTCCAAAAAAATCATGATTTTTCTAAAAATCCAACTTTATGGAAATTTTGTGACTCAATTTGATTAGTACCACGATTCTTACCGCTATTCCAAAATTTCAGCCCGTTTTGTCCCATAGAGCCTGAGAAAACTGCTTCCAAAGTTCGAACCCAAGTCTGAAATTAGCGTCCATAAAAATCATGATTTTTCGAAAAATCCAACTTTATGGAATTTTTGTGACTGAATTTGATTAGTACCAATCGTGGTAAGTAAGAATCGTCTTATCGATATTCCAAAATTTCAGCCCGTTTGGTCACATAGAGCCTGAGAAAACTGCTTCCAAAGTTCGAACCCAAGTCTGAAATTAGCGTCCATAAAAGTCATGATTTTTCTTAAAATCCAACTTTATGGAAATTTTGTGACTGAATTTGATTTGTTCCACGATTCTTATCGCAAATCCAAAATTTCAGCCCGTTTGGTCACATAGAGCCTGAGAAAACTGCTTCCAAAGTTCGAACCCATGTCTGAAATTAGCGTCCATAAAAATCATGATTTTTCTAAAAATTCAACTTAATGGAGATTTTATGACTGATTTCGATTTAAAGCATGATTCTAATAGCTGTTCCAAAATTTCAGCCCGTATGGTCTTATAGAGCATGAGAAAACTGCTTCCAAAGTTCGAACCCAAGTCTGAAATTAGCGTCCATAAAAATCATGATTTTTCTTAAAATCCAACTTTATGGTAATTTTGTGACTGAATTTGATTTGTACCACGATTTTTATCGCTATTCAAAAATTTCAGCCCGTTTGGTCCTATAGAGCCTCAGAAAACTGCTTCCAAAGTTCGAACCCAAGTCTGAAATTAGCGTCCATAAAAATCATGATTTTCCTAAGAATCAAACTTTTTGGATATTTTATGACTGATTTCGATTTAAAGCATGATTCTAATCGCTAATCCAAAATTTCAGCCCGTTTGGTCACATAGAGCCTGAGAAAACTGCTTCCAAAGTTCGAACCCAAGTTTGAAATTAGCGTCCATAAAAATCATGATTTTTCTAAAAATCCAACTTAATGGAGATTTTGTGACTGAATTTGATTTGTACCACGATTCTAATCGCTATTCAAAAATTTCAGCCCATATGGTCTTATAGAGCCTGAGAAAACTGCTTCCAAAGTTCGAACCCAAGTCTGAAATTAGCGTCCATAAAAATCATGATTTTCCTAAGAATCAAACTTTTTGGATATTTTATGACTGATTTCGATTTAAAGCATGATTCTTATCGCAAATCCAAAATTTCAGCCCGTTTGGTCACATAGAGCCTGAGAAAACTGCTTCCAAAGTTCGAACCCAAGTTTGAAATTAGCGTCCAAAAAAATCATGATTTTTCTAAAAATCCAACTTTATGGAAATTTTGTGACTCAATTTGATTAGTACCACGATTCTTACCGCTATTCCAAAATTTCAGCCCGTTTTGTCCCATTGAGCCTGAGAAAACTGCTTCCAAAGTTCGAACCCAAGTCTGAAATTAGCGTCCATAAAAATCATGATTTTTCAAAAAATCCAACTTTATGGAATTTTTGTGACTGAATTTGATGAGTACCAATCGTGGTAAGTAAGAATCGTCTTATCGATATTCCAAAATTTCAGCCCGTTTGGTCACATAGAGCCTGAGAAAACTGCTTCCAAAGTTCGAACCCAAGTCTGAAATTAGCGTCCATAAAAATCATGATTTTTCTTAAAATCCAACTTTATGGAAATTTTGTGACTGAATTTGATTAGTACCACGATTCTTATCGCTAATCCAAAATTTCAGCCCGTTTGGTCACATAGAGCCTGAGAAAACTGCTTCCAAAGTTCGAACCCAAGTTTGAAATTAGCGTCCATAAAAATCATGATTTTTCTAAAAATCCAACTTAATGGAGATTTTGTGACTGAATTTGATTTGTACCACGATTCTAATCGCTATTCAAAAATTTCAGCCCAAATGGTCTTATAGAGCCTGAGAAAACTGCTTCCAAAGTTCGAACCCAAGTCTGAAATTAGCGTCCATAAAAATCATGATTTTTCTAAGAATCAAACTTTTTAAATATTTTATGACTGATTTCGATTTAAAGCATGATTCTTATCGCAAATCCAAAATTTCAGCCCGTTTGGTCACATAGAGCCTGAGAAAACTGCTTCCAAAGTTCGAACCCAAGTTTGAAATTAGCGTCCAAAAAAATCATGATTTTTCTAAAAATCCAACTTTATGGAAATTTTGTGACTCAATTTGATTAGTACCACGATTCTTACCGCTATTCCAAAATTTCAGCCCGTTTTGTCCCATAGAGCCTGAGAAAACTGCTTCCAAAGTTCGAACCCAAGTCTGAAATTAGCGTCCATAAAAATCATGATTTTTCAAAAAATCCAACTTTATGGAATTTTTGTGACTGAATTTGATGAGTACCAATCGTGGTAAGTAAGAATCGTCTTATCGATATTCCAAAATTTCAGCCCGTTTGGTCACATAGAGCCTGAGAAAACTGCTTCCAAAGTTCGAACCCAAGTCTGAAATTAGCGTCCATAAAAATCATGATTTTTCTTAAAATCCAACTTTATGGAAATTTTGTGACTGAATTTGATTAGTACCACGATTCTTATCGCTAATCCAAAATTTCAGCCCGTTTGGTCACATAGAGCCTGAGAAAACTGCTTCCAAAGTTCGAACCCAAATCTGAAATTAGCGTCCATTAAAAGCATGATTTTTCTTAAAATCCAACTTTATGGAAATTTTTGAGCTGAATTTGATTTGTACTACGATTCTTATCGCAAATCCAAAATTTCAGCCCGTTTGGTCACATAGAGCCTGAGAAAACTGCTTCCAAAGTTCGAACCCAAGTCTGAAATTAGCGTCCATAAAAATCATGATTTTTCTAAAAATCCAACTTTATGGAAATTTTGTGACTGAATTTGATTAGGACCACGATTCTTATCGCTATTCCAAAATTTCAGCCCGTTTGGTCATATAGAGCCTGAGAAAACTGCTTCCACAGTTCGAACCCAAGTCTGAAATTAGCGTCCATAAAAATCATGATTTTTCTTAAAATCCAACTTTATGGAAATTTTGTGACTGAATTTGATTTGTACCACGATTCTTATCGCTATTCAAAAATTTCAGCCCGTTTGGTCCTATAGAGCCTCAGAAAACCGCTTCCAAAGTTCGAACCCAAGTCTGAAATAAGCGTCCATAAAAATCATGATTTTTCTAAAAATCCAACTTAATGGAGATTTTGTGACTGAATTTGATTAGTACCACGATTCTTACCGCTATTCCAAAATTTCAGCAGGTTTTGTCCCATAGAGCCTGAGAAAACTGCTTCCAAAGTTCAAACCCAAGTCTGAAATTAGCGTCCATAAAAATCATGATTTTTCTAAAAATCCAACTTTATGGTAATTTTGTGACTGAATTTGATTTGTACCACGATTCTTATCGCTATTCAAAAATTTCAGCCCGTTTGGTCCTATAGAGCCTGAGAAAACTGCTTCCAAAGTTCGAACCCAAGTCTGAAATTAGCGTCCATAAAAATCATGATTTTTCTAAGAATCAAAGTTTTTGGATATTTTATGACTGACTTCGATTTAAAGCATGATTCTTATCGCTAATCCAAAATTTCAGCCCGTTTGGTCACATAGAGCCTGAGAAAACTGCTTCCAAAGTTCGAACCCAAGTCTGAAATTAGCGTCCATAAAAATCATGATTTTTCTTAAAATCCAACTTTATGGAAATTTCGTGACTGAATTTGATTAGTACCACGATTCTTATCGCTATTCCAAAATTTCAGCCCGTTTGGTCATATAGAGCCTGAGAAAACTGCTTCAAAGTTCGAACCCAAGTCTGAAATTAGCGTCCATTAAAATCATGATTTTTCTTAAAATCCAACTTTATGGAAATTTTGTGACTGAATTTGATTTGTACCACGATTCTTATCGCAAATCCAAAATTTCAGCACGTTTGGTCACATAGAGCCTGAGAAAACTGCTTCCAAAGTTCGAACCCAAGTCTGAAATTAGCGTCCATAAAAATCATGATTTTTCTTAAAATCCAACTTTATGGAAATTTTGTGACTGAATTTGATTTGTACCACGATTCTTATCGCAAATCCAAAATTTCAGCCCGTTTGGTCACATAGAGCCTGAGAAAACTGCTTCCAAAGTTCGAACCCAAGTCTGAAATTAGCGTCCATTAAAATCATGATTTTTCTAAAAATTCAACTTTATGGAAATTTTGTGACTGAATTTGATTTGAACCACGATTCTTATCGCAAATCCAAAATTTCAGCCCGTTTGGTCACATAGAGCCTGAGAAAACTGCTTCCAAAGTTCGAACCCAAGTCTGAAATTAGCGTCCATTAAAATCATGATTTTTCTAAAAATTCAACTTTATGGAAATTTTGTGACTGAATTTGATTAGTACCACGATTCTTACCGCTATTCCAAAATTTCAGCAGGTTTTGTCCCATAGAGCCTGAGAAAACTGCTTCCAAAGTTCAAACCCAAGTCTGAAATTAGCGTCCATAAAAATCATGATTTTTCTAAAAATCCAACTTTATGGTAATTTTGTGACTGAATTTGATTTGTACCACGATTCTTATCGCTATTCAAGAATTTCAGCCCGTTTGGTCCTATAGAGCCTGAGAAAACTGCTTCCAAAGTTCGAACCCAAGTCTGAAATAAGCGTCCATAAAAATCATGATTTTTCAAAAAATCCAACTTTATGGAAATTTTGTGACTGAATTTGATTAGTACCAATCGTGGTAAGTAAGAATCGTCTTATCGCTATTCAAAAATTTCAGCCCGTTTGGTCCTATAGAGCCTCAGAAAACTGCTTCCAAAGTTCGAACCCATGTCTGAAATTAGCGTCCATAAAAATCATGATTTTTCTAAAAATTCAACTTAATGGAGATTTTATGACTGATTTCGATTTAAAGCATGATTCTTATAGCTGTTCCAAAATTTCAGCCCGTTTTGTCACATAGAGCCTGAGAAAACAGCTTCCAAAGTTCGAACCCAAGTTTGAAATTAGCGTCCAAAAAAATCATGATTTTTCTAAAAATCCAACTTTATGGAAATTTTGTGACTCAATTTGATTAGTACCACGATTCTTACCGCTATTCCAAAATTTCAGCCCGTTTTGTCCCATAGAGCCTGAGAAAACTGCTTCCAAAGTTCGAACCCAAGTCTGAAATTAGCGTCCATAAAAATCATGATTTTTCAAAAAATCCAACTTAATGGAGATTTTGTGACTGAATTTGATTTGTACCACGATTCTTATCGCTATTCAAAAATTTCAGCCCATATGGTCTTATAGAGCCTGAGAAAACTGCTTCCAAAGTTCGAACCCAAGTCTGAAATTAGCGTCCATAAAAATCATGATTTTTCTTAAAATCCAACTTTATGGTAATTTTGTGACTGAATTTGATTTGTACCACGATTCTTATCGCTATTCAAAAATTTCAGCCCGTTTGGTCCTATAGAGCTTCAGAAAACTGCTTCCAAAGTTCGAACCCAAGTCTGAAATTAGCGTCCATAAAAATCATGATTTTTCTAAGAATCAAACTTTTTGGATATTTTATGACTGATTTCGATTTAAAGCATGATTCTAATCGCTAATCCAAAATTTCAGCCCGTTTGGTCACATAGAGCTTGAGAAAACTGCTTCCAAAGTTCGAACCCAAGTTTGAAATTAGCGTCCATAAAAATCATGATTTTTCTAAAAATCCAACTTAATGGAGATTTTGTGACTGAATTTGATTTGTACCACGATTCTTATCGCTATTCAAAAATTTCAGCCCATATGGTCTTATAGAGCCTGAGAAAACTGCTTCCAAAGTTCGAACCCAAGTCTGAAATTAGCGTCCATAAAAATCATGATTTTTCTTAAAATCCAACTTTATGGTAATTTTGTGACTGAATTTGATTTGTACCACGATTCTTATCGCTATTCAAAAATTTCAGCCCGTTTGGTCCTATAGAGCTTCAGAAAACTGCTTCCAAAGTTCGAACCCAAGTCTGAAATAAGCGTCCATAAAAATCATGATTTTTCTAAGAATCAAACTTTTTGGATATTTTATGACTGATTTCGATTTAAAGCATGATTCTAATCGCTAATCCAAAATTTCAGCCCGTTTGGTCACATAGAGCTTGAGAAAACTGCTTCCAAAGTTCGAACCCAAGTTTGAAACTAGCGTCCATAAAAATCATGATTTTTCTAAAAATCCAACTTAATGGAGATTTTGTGACTGAATTTGATTTGTACCACGATTCTTATCGCTATTCAAAAATTTCAGCCCATATGGTCTTATAGAGCCTGAGAAAACTGCTTCCAAAGTTCGAACCCAAGTCTGAAATTAGCGTCCATAAAAATCATGATTTTTCTAAGAATCAAACTTTTTGGATATTTTATGACTGATTTCGATTTAAAGCATGATTCTAATCGCTAATCCAAAATTTCAGCCCGTTTGGTCACATAGAGCTTGAGAAAACTGCTTCCAAAGTTCGAACCCAAGTTTGAAACTAGCGTCCATAAAAATCATGATTTTTCTAAAAATCCAACTTAATGGAGATTTTGTGACTGAATTTGATTTGTACCACGATTCTTATCGCTATTCAAAAATTTCAGCCCGTTTGGTCACATAGAGCCTGAGAAAACTGCTTCCAAAGTTCGAACCCAAGTTTGAAATTAGCGTCCAAAAAAATCATGATTTTTCTAAAAATCCAACTTTATGGAAATTTTGTGACTCAATTTGATTAGTACCACGATTCTTACCGCTATTCCAAAATTTCAGCCCGTTTTGTCCCATAGAGCCTGAGAAAACTGCTTCCAAAGTTCGAACCCAAGTCTGAAATTAGCGTCCATAAAAATCATGATTTTTCAAAAAATCCAACTCTATGGAATTTTTGTGACTGAATTTGATTAGTACCAATCGTGGTAAGTAAGAATCGTCTTATCGATATTCCAAAATTTCAGCCCGTTTGGTCACATAGAGCCTGAGAAAACTGCTTCCAAAGTTCGAACCCAAATCTGAAATTAGCGTCCATTAAAAGCATGATTTTTCTTAAAATCCAACTTTATGGAAATTTTGTGACTCAATTTGATTAGTACCACGATTCTTACCGCTATTCCAAAATTTCAGCCCGTTTTGTCCCATAGAGCCTGAGAAAATTGCTTCCAAAGTTCGAACCCAAATCTGAAATTAGCGTCCATTAAAAGCATGATTTTTCTTAAAATCCAACTTTATGGAAATTTTGTGACTCAATTTGATTAGTACCACGATTCTTACCGCTATTCCAAAATTTCAGCCCGTTTTGTCCCATAGAGCCTGAGAAAACTGCTTCCAAAGTTCGAACCCAAGTCTGAAATTAGCGTCCATAAAAATCATGATTTTTCTAAAAATCCAACTTTATGGAAATTTTGTGACTGAATTTGATTAGTACCACGATTCTTATCGCTAATCCAAAATTTCAGCCCGTTTGGTCACATAGAGCCTGAGAAAACTGCTTCCAAAGTTCGAACCCAAATCTGAAATTAGCGTCCATTAAAAGCATGATTTTTCTTAAAATCCAACTTTATGGAAATTTTGTGACTGAATTTGATTTGTACTACGATTCTTATCGCAAATCCAAAATTTCAGCCCGTTTGGTCACATAGAGCCTGAGAAAACTGCTTCCAAAGTTCGAACCCAAGTCTGAAATTAGCGTCCATAAAAATCATGATTTTTCAAAAAATCCAACTTTATGGAAATTTTGTGACTGAATTTGATTTGTACCAATCGTGGTAAGTAAGAATCGTCTTATCGCTATTCAAAAATTTCAGCCCGTTTGGTCCTATAGAGCCTCAGAAAACTGCTTCCAAAGTTCGAACCCATGTCTGAAATTAGCGTCCATAAAAATCATGATTTTTCTAAAAATTCAACTTAATGGAGATTTTATGACTGATTTCGATTTAAAGCATGATTCTTATAGCTGTTCCAAAATTTCAGCCCGTATGGTCTTATAGAGCATGAGAAAACTGCTTCCAAAGTTCGAACCCAAGTCTGAAATTAGCGTCCATAAAAATCATGATTTTTCTTAAAATCCAACTTTATGGTAATTTTGTGACTGAATTTGATTATTACCACGATTCTTATCGCTATTCAAAAATTTCAGCCCGTTTGGTCCTATAGAGCCTCAGAAAACTGCTTCCAAAGTTCGAACCCAAGTCTGAAATTAGCGTCCATAAAAATCCTGATTTTTCTAAGAATCAAACTTTTTGGATATTTTATGACTGATTTCGATTTAAAGCATGATTCTAATCGCTAATCCAAAATTTCAGCCCGTTTGGTCACATAGAGCCTGAGAAAACTGCTTCCAAAGTTCGAACCCAAGTTTGAAATTAGCTTCCATAAAAATCATGATTTTTCTAAAAATCCAACTTAATGGAGATTTTGTGACTGAATTTGATTTGTACCACGATTCTTATCGCTATTCAAAAATTTCAGCCCATATGGTCTTATAGAGCCTGAGAAAACTGCTTCCAAAGTTCGAACCCAAATCTGAAATTAGCGTCCATTAAAAGCATGATTTTTCTTAAAATCCAACTTTATGGAAATTTTGTGACTGAATTTGATTTGTACTACGATTCTTATCGCAAATCCAAAATTTCAGCCGGTTTGGTCACATAGAGCCTGAGAAAACTGCTTCCAAAGTTCGAACCCAAGTCTGAAATTAGCGTCCATAAAAATCATGATTTTTCTTAAAATCCAACTTATGGAAATTTTGTGACTGAATTTGATTTGTACCACGATTCTTATCGCAAATCCAAAATTTCAGCCCGTTTGGTCACATAGAGCCTGAGAAAACTGCTTCCAAAGTTTGAACCCAAGTCTGAAATTAAGGTCCATTAAAATCATGATTTTTCTAAAAATCCAACTTTATGGAAATTTTGTGACTGAATTTGATTTGTACCACGATTCTTATCGCTATTCAAAAATTTCAGCCCGTTTGGTCCTATAGAGCCTCAGAAAACTGCTTCCAAAGTTCGAATCCAAGTCTGAAATTAGCGTCCATAAAAATCATGTTTTTTTCTAAAAATCCAACTTAATGGAGATTTTATGACTGATTTCGATTTAAAGCATGATTCTAATCGCTGTTCCAAAATTTCAGCCCGTTTGGTCACATAGAGCCTGAGAAAACTGCTTCCAAAGTTCGAACCCAAGTCTGAAATTAGCGTCCATAAAAATCATGATTTTTCTAAGAATCAAACTTTTTGGATATTTTATGACTGATTTCGATTTAAAGCATGATTCTTATCGCTAATCCAAAATTTCAGCCCGTTTATTCACATAGAGCCTGAGAAAACTGCTTCCAAAGTTCGAACCCAAGTCTGAAATTAGCGTCCATAAAAATCATGATTTTTCTTAAAATCCAACTTTATGGAAATTTTGTGACTGAATTTGATTTGTACCACGATTCTTATCGCTATTCAAAAATTTCAGCCCGTTTGGTCCTATAGAGCCTCAGAAAACTGCTTCCAAAGTTCGAACCCAAGTCTGAAATTAGTTAGCGTCCATAAAAATCATGATTTTTCAAAGAATCAAACTTTTTGGATATTTTATGACTGATTTCGATTTAAAGCATGATTCTAATCGCTAATCCAAAATTTCAGCCCGTTTGGTCACATAGAGCCTGAAAAAACTGCTTCCAAAGTTCGAACCCAAGTTTGAAATTAGCGTCCATAAAAATCATGATTTTTCTAAAAATCCAAATTAATGGAGATTTTGTGACTGAATTTGATTTGTACCACGATTCTTATCGCTATGCAAAAATTTCAGCCCGTATGGTCACATAGAGCCTGAGAAAACTGCTTCCAAAGTTCGAACCCAAATCTGAAATTAGCGTCCATTAAAAGCATGATTTTTCTTAAAATCCAACTTTATGGAAATTTTGTGACTGAATTTGATTTGTACTACGATTCTTATCGCAAATCCAAAATTTCAGCCCGTTTGGTCACATAGAGCCTGAGAAAACTGCTTCCAAAGTTCGAACCCAAGTCTGAAATTAGCGTCCATAAAAATCATGATTTTTCTTAAAATCCAACTTTATGGAAATTTTGTGACTGAATTTGATTTGTACCACGATTCTTATCGCAAATCCAAAATTTCAGCCCGTTTGGTCACATAGAGCCTGAGAAAACTGCTTCCAAAGTTCGAACCCAAGTCTGAAATTAAGGTCCATTAAAATCATGATTTTTCTAAAAATCCAACTTTATGGAAATTTTGTGACTGAATTTGATTTGTACCACGATTCTTATCGCTATTCAAAAATTTCAGCCCGTTTGGTCCTATAGAGCCTCAGAAAACTGCTTCCAAAGTTCGAATCCAAGTCTGAAATTAGCGTCCATAAAAATCATGTTTTTTTCTAAAAATCCAACTTAATGGAGATTTTGTGACTGAATTTGATTTGTACCACGATTCTTATCGCTATTCAAAAATTTCAGCCCGTTTGGTCCTATAGAGCCTCAGAAAACTGCTTCCAAAGTTCGAACCCAAGTCTGAAATTAGTTAGCGTCCATAAAAATCATGATTTTTCAAAGAATCAAACTTTTTGGATATTTTATGACTGATTTCGATTTAAAGCATGATTCTAATCGCTAATCCAAAATTTCAGCCCGTTTGGTCACATAGAGCCTGAGAAAACTGCTTCCAAAGTTCGAACCCAAGTTTGAAATTAGCGTCCATAAAAATCATGATTTTTCTAAAAATCCAAATTAATGGAAATTTTGTGACTGAATTTGATTTGTACCAATCGTGGTAAGTAAGAATCGTCTTATCGCTATTCAAAAATTTCAGCCCGTTCTGTCCTATAGAGCCTCAGAAAACTGCTTCCAAAGTTCGAACCCATGTCTGATTTTAGCGTCCAGAAAAATCATGATTTTTCTAAAAATTCAACTTAATGGAGATTTTATGACTGATTTCGATTTAAAGCATGATTCTTATAGCTGTTCCAAAATTTCAGCCCGTATGGTCTTATAGAGCATGAGAAAACTGCTTCCAAAGTTCGAACCCAAGTCTGAAATTAGCGTCCATAAAAATCATGATTTTTCTTAAAATCCAACTTTATGGTAATTTTGTGACTGAATTTGATTTGTACCACGATTCTTATCGCTATTCAAAAATTTCAGCCCGTTTGGTCCTATAGAGCCTCAGAAAACTGCTTCCAAAGTTCGAACCCAAGTCTGAAATTAGCGTCCATAAAAATCATGATTTTTCTAAGAATCAAACTTTTTGGATATTTTATGACTGATTTCGATTTAAAGCATGATTCTTATCGCTAATCCAAAATTTCAGCCCGTTTGGTCACATAGAGCCTGAGAAAACTGCTTCCAAAGTTCGAAC
This sequence comes from Hesperophylax consimilis, assembly GCF_061612785.1. Lineage (NCBI taxonomy): Eukaryota > Metazoa > Arthropoda > Insecta > Trichoptera > Limnephilidae > Hesperophylax > Hesperophylax consimilis. The sequence continues at coordinate 378,101 of NW_028301282.1, forward strand.
CCAAGTTTGAAATTAGCGTCCAAAAAAATCATGATTTTTCTAAAAATCCAACTTTATGGAAATTTTGTGACTCAATTTGATTAGTACCACGATTCTTACGGCTATTCCAAAATTTCAGCCCGTTTTGTCCCATAGAGCCTGAGAAAACTGCTTCCAAAGTTCGAACCCAAGTCTGAAATTAGCGTCCATAAAAATCATGATTTTTCAAAAAATCCAACTTTATGGAATTTTTGTGACTGAATTTGATTAGTACCAATCGTGGTAAGTAAGAATCGTCTTATCGATATTCCAAAATTTCAGCCCGTTTGGTCACATAGAGCCTGAGAAAACTGCTTCTAAAGTTCGAACCCAAGTCTGAAATTAGGGTCCATAAAAATCATGATTTTTCTAAAAATCCAACTTTATGGAAATTTTGTGACTGAATTTGATTAGTACCACGATTCTTATCGCTAATCCAAAATTTCAGCCCGTTTGGTCACATAGAGCCTGAGAAAACTGCTTCCAAAGTTCGAACCCAAATCTGAAATTAGCGTCCATTAAAAGCATGATTTTTCTTAAAATCCAACTTTATGGAAATTTTGTGACTGAATTTGATTAGTACCACGATTCTTATCGCTAATCCAAAATTTCAGCCCGTTTGGTCACATAGAGCCTGAGAAAACTGCTTCCAAAGTTCGAACCCAAATCTGAAATTAGCGTCCATTAAAAGCATGATTTTTCTTAAAATCCAACTTTATGGAAATTTTGTGACTGAATTTGATTAGTACCACGATTCTTACCGCTATTCCAAAATTTCAGCCCGTTTTGTCCCATAGAGCCTGAGAAAACTGCTTCCAAAGTTCGAACCCAAGTCTGAAATTAGCGTCCATAAAAATCATGATTTTTCAAAAAATCCAACTTTATGGAATTTTTGTGACTGAATTTGATTAGTACCAATCGTGGTAAGTAAGAATCGTCTTATCGATATTCCAAAATTTCAGCCCGTTTGGTCACATAGAGCCTGAGAAAACTGCTTCTAAAGTTCGAACCCAAGTCTGAAATTAGGGTCCATAAAAATCATGATTTTTCTAAAAATCCAACTTTATGGAAATTTTGTGACTGAATTTGATTAGTACCACGATTCTTATCGCTAATCCAAAATTTCAGCCCGTTTGGTCACATAGAGCCTGAGAAAACTGCTTCCAAAGTTCGAACCCAAGTCTGAAATTAGCGTCCATAAAAATCATGATTTTTCTTAAAATCCAACTTTATGGAAATTTTGTGACTGAATTTGATTTGTACCACGATTCTTATCGCAAATCCAAAATTTCAGCCCGTTTGGTCACATAGAGCCTGAGAAAACTGCTTCCAAAGTTCGAACCCAAGTCTGAAATTAAGGTCCATTAAAATCATGATTTTTCTAAAAATCCAACTTTATGGAAATTTTGTGACTGAATTTGATTTGTACCACGATTCTTATCGCTATTCAAAAATTTCAGCCCGTTTGGTCCTATAGAGCCTCAGAAAACTGCTTCCAAAGTTCGAATCCAAGTCTGAAATTAGCGTCCATAAAAATCATGTTTTTTTCTAAAAATCCAACTTAATGGAGATTTTGTGACTGAATTTGATTTGTACCACGATTCTTATCGCTATTCAAAAATTTCAGCCCGTTTGGTCCTATAGAGCCTCAGAAAACTGCTTCCAAAGTTCGAACCCAAGTCTGAAATTAGTTAGCGTCCATAAAAATCATGATTTTTCAAAGAATCAAACTTTTTGGATATTTTATGACTGATTTCGATTTAAAGCATGATTCTAATCGCTAATCCAAAATTTCAGCCCGTTTGGTCACATAGAGCCTGAGAAAACTGCTTCCAAAGTTCGAACCCAAGTTTGAAATTAGCGTCCATAAAAATCATGATTTTTCTAAAAATCCAAATTAATGGAAATTTTGTGACTGAATTTGATTTGTACCAATCGTGGTAAGTAAGAATCGTCTTATCGCTATTCAAAAATTTCAGCCCGTTCTGTCCTATAGAGCCTCAGAAAACTGCTTCCAAAGTTCGAACCCATGTCTGATTTTAGCGTCCAGAAAAATCATGATTTTTCTAAAAATTCAACTTAATGGAGATTTTATGACTGATTTCGATTTAAAGCATGATTCTTATAGCTGTTCCAAAATTTCAGCCCGTATGGTCTTATAGAGCATGAGAAAACTGCTTCCAAAGTTCGAACCCAAGTCTGAAATTAGCGTCCATAAAAATCATGATTTTTCTTAAAATCCAACTTTATGGTAATTTTGTGACTGAATTTGATTTGTACCACGATTCTTATCGCTATTCAAAAATTTCAGCCCGTTTGGTCCTATAGAGCCTCAGAAAACTGCTTCCAAAGTTCGAACCCAAGTCTGAAATTAGCGTCCATAAAAATCATGATTTTTCTAAGAATCAAACTTTTTGGATATTTTATGACTGATTTCGATTTAAAGCATGATTCTTATCGCTAATCCAAAATTTCAGCCCGTTTGGTCACATAGAGCCTGAGAAAACTGCTTCCAAAGTTCGAACCCAAGTTTGAAATTAGCGTCCAAAAAAATCATGATTTTTCTAAAAATCCAACTTTATGGAAATTTTGTGACTCAATTTGATTAGTACCACGATTCTTACCGCTATTCCAAAATTTCAGCCCGTTTTGTCCCATAGAGCCTGAGAAAACTGCTTCCAAAGTTCGAACCCAAGTCTGAAATTAGCGTCCATAAAAATCATGATTTTTCAAAAAATCCAACTTTATGGAATTTTTGTGACTGAATTTGATTAGTACCAATCGTGGTAAGTAAGAATCGTCTTATCGATATTCCAAAATTTCAGCCCGTTTGGTCACATAGAGCCTGAGAAAACTGCTTCTAAAGTTCGAACCCAAGTCTGAAATTAGGGTCCATAAAAATCATGATTTTTCTAAAAATCCAACTTTATGGAAATTTTGTGACTGAATTTGATTAGTACCACGATTCTTATCGCTAATCCAAAATTTCAGCCCGTTTGGTCACATAGAGCCTGAGAAAACTGCTTCCAAAGTTCGAACCCAAATCTGAAATTAGCGTCCATTAAAAGCATGATTTTTCTTAAAATCCAACTTTATGGAAATTTTGTGACTGAATTTGATTTGTACTACGATTCTTATCGCAAATCCAAAATTTCAGCCCGTTTGGTCACATAGAGCCTGAGAAAACTGCTTCCAAAGTTCGAACCCAAGTCTGAAATTAGCGTCCATAAAAATCATGATTTTTCTTAAAATCCAACTTTATGGAAATTTTGTGACTGAATTTGATTTGTACCACGATTCTTATCGCAAATCCAAAATTTCAGCCCGTTTGGTCACATAGAGCCTGAGAAAACTGCTTCCAAAGTTCGAACCCAAGTCTGAAATTAGTTAGCGTCCATAAAAATCATGATTTTTCAAAGAATCAAACTTTTTGGATATTTGATGACTGATTTCGATTTAAAGCATGATTCTAATCGCTAATCCAAAATTTCAGCCCGTTTGGTCACATAGAGCCTGAGAAAACTGCTTCCAAAGTTCGAACCCAAGTTTGAAATTAGCGTCCATAAAAATCATGATTTTTCTAAAAATCCAAATTAATGGAAATTTTGTGACTGAATTTGATTTGTACCTATCGTGGTAAGTAAGAATCGTCTTATCGCTATTCAAAAATTTCAGCCCGTTCTGTCCTATAGAGCCTCAGAAAACTGCTTCCAAAGTTCGAACCCATGTCTGAAATTAGCGTCCATAAAAATCATGATTTTTCTAAAAATTCAACTTAATGGAGATTTTATGACTGATTTCGATTTAAAGCATGATTTTTATAGCTGTTCCAAAATTTCAGCCCGTATGGTCTTATAGAGCATGAGAAAACTGCATCCAAAGTTCGAACCCAAATCTGAAATTAGCGTCCATTAAAAGCATGATTTTTCTTAAAATCCAACTTTATGGAAATTTTAAGACTGAATTTGATTTGTACTACGATTCTTATCGCAAATCCAAAATTTCAGCCGGTTTGGTCACATAGAGCCTGAGAAAACTGCTTCCAAAATTCGAACCCAAGTCTGAAATTAGCGTCCATAAAAATCATGATTTTTCTTAAAATCCAACTTATGGAAATTTTGTGACTGAATTTGATTTGTACCACGATTCTTATCGCAAATCCAAAATTTCAGCCCGTTTGGTCACATAGAGCCTGAGAAAACTGCTTCCAAAGTTCGAACCCAAGTCTGAAATTAAGGTCCATTAAAATCATGATTTTTCTAAAAATCCAACTTTATGGAAATTTTGTGACTGAATTTGATTTGTACCACGATTCTTATCGCTATTCAAAAATTTCAGCCCGTTTGGTCCTATAGAGCCTCAGAAAACTGCTTCCAAAGTTCGAATCCAAGTCTGAAATTAGCGTCCATAAAAATCATGTTTTTTTCTAAAAATCCAACTTAATGGAGATTTTGTGACTGAATTTGATTTGTACCACGATTCTTATCGCTATTCAAAAATTTCAGCCCGTTTGGTCCTATAGAGCCTCAGAAAACTGCTTCCAAAGTTCGAACCCAAGTCTGAAATTAGTTAGCGTCCATAAAAATCATGATTTTTCAAAGAATCAAACTTTTTGGATATTTTATGACTGATTTCGATTTAAAGCATGATTCTAATCGCTAATCCAAAATTTCAGCCCGTTTGGTCACATAGAGCCTGAGAAAACTGCTTCCAAAGTTCGAACCCAAGTTTGAAATTAGCGTCCATAAAAATCATGATTTTTCTAAAAATCCAAATTAATGGAAATTTTGTGACTGAATTTGATTTGTACCAATCGTGGTAAGTAAGAATCGTCTTATCGCTATTCAAAAATTTCAGCCCGTTCTGTCCTATAGAGCCTCAGAAAACTGCTTCCAAAGTTCGAACCCATGTCTGATTTTAGCGTCCAGAAAAATCATGATTTTTCTAAAAATTCAACTTAATGGAGATTTTATGACTGATTTCGATTTAAAGCATGATTCTTATAGCTGTTCCAAAATTTCAGCCCGTATGGTCTTATAGAGCATGAGAAAACTGCTTCCAAAGTTCGAACCCAAGTCTGAAATTAGCGTCCATAAAAATCATGATTTTTCTTAAAATCCAACTTTATGGTAATTTTGTGACTGAATTTGATTTGTACCACGATTCTTATCGCTATTCAAAAATTTCAGCCCGTTTGGTCCTATAGAGCCTCAGAAAACTGCTTCCAAAGTTCGAACCCAAGTCTGAAATTAGCGTCCATAAAAATCATGATTTTTCTAAGAATCAAACTTTTTGGATATTTTATGACTGATTTCGATTTAAAGCATGATTCTTATCGCTAATCCAAAATTTCAGCCCGTTTGGTCACATAGAGCCTGAGAAAACTGCTTCCAAAGTTCGAACCCAAGTTTGAAATTAGCGTCCAAAAAAATCATGATTTTTCTAAAAATCCAACTTTATGGAAATTTTGTGACTCAATTTGATTAGTACCACGATTCTTACCGCTATTCCAAAATTTCAGCCCGTTTTGTCCCATAGAGCCTGAGAAAACTGCTTCCAAAGTTCGAACCCAAGTCTGAAATTAGCGTCCATAAAAATCATGATTTTTCAAAAAATCCAACTTTATGGAATTTTTGTGACTGAATTTGATTAGTACCAATCGTGGTAAGTAAGAATCGTCTTATCGATATTCCAAAATTTCAGCCCGTTTGGTCACATAGAGCCTGAGAAAACTGCTTCTAAAGTTCGAACCCAAGTCTGAAATTAGGGTCCATAAAAATCATGATTTTTCTAAAAATCCAACTTTATGGAAATTTTGTGACTGAATTTGATTAGTACCACGATTCTTATCGCTAATCCAAAATTTCAGCCCGTTTGGTCACATAGAGCCTGAGAAAACTGCTTCCAAAGTTCGAACCCAAATCTGAAATTAGCGTCCATTAAAAGCATGATTTTTCTTAAAATCCAACTTTATGGAAATTTTGTGACTGAATTTGATTTGTACTACGATTCTTATCGCAAATCCAAAATTTCAGCCCGTTTGGTCACATAGAGCCTGAGAAAACTGCTTCCAAAGTTCGAACCCAAGTCTGAAATTAGCGTCCATAAAAATCATGATTTTTCTTAAAATCCAACTTTATGGAAATTTTGTGACTGAATTTGATTTGTACCACGATTCTTATCGCAAATCCAAAATTTCAGCCCGTTTGGTCACATAGAGCCTGAGAAAACTGCTTCCAAAGTTCGAACCCAAGTCTGAAATTAGTTAGCGTCCATAAAAATCATGATTTTTCAAAGAATCAAACTTTTTGGATATTTGATGACTGATTTCGATTTAAAGCATGATTCTAATCGCTAATCCAAAATTTCAGCCCGTTTGGTCACATAGAGCCTGAGAAAACTGCTTCCAAAGTTCGAACCCAAGTTTGAAATTAGCGTCCATAAAAATCATGATTTTTCTAAAAATCCAAATTAATGGAAATTTTGTGACTGAATTTGATTTGTACCTATCGTGGTAAGTAAGAATCGTCTTATCGCTATTCAAAAATTTCAGCCCGTTCTGTCCTATAGAGCCTCAGAAAACTGCTTCCAAAGTTCGAACCCATGTCTGAAATTAGCGTCCATAAAAATCATGATTTTTCTAAAAATTCAACTTAATGGAGATTTTATGACTGATTTCGATTTAAAGCATGATTTTTATAGCTGTTCCAAAATTTCAGCCCGTATGGTCTTATAGAGCATGAGAAAACTGCATCCAAAGTTCGAACCCAAATCTGAAATTAGCGTCCATTAAAAGCATGATTTTTCTTAAAATCCAACTTTATGGAAATTTTAAGACTGAATTTGATTTGTACTACGATTCTTATCGCAAATCCAAAATTTCAGCCGGTTTGGTCACATAGAGCCTGAGAAAACTGCTTCCAAAATTCGAACCCAAGTCTGAAATTAGCGTCCATAAAAATCATGATTTTTCTTAAAATCCAACTTATGGAAATTTTGTGACTGAATTTGATTTGTACCACGATTCTTATCGCAAATCCAAAATTTCAGCCCGTTTGGTCACATAGAGCCTGAGAAAACTGCTTCCAAAGTTCGAACCCAAGTCTGAAATTAAGGTCCATTAAAATCATGATTTTTCTAAAAATCCAACTTTATGGAAATTTTGTGACTGAATTTGATTTGTACCACGATTCTTATCGCTATTCAAAAATTTCAGCCCGTTTGGTCCTATAGAGCCTCAGAAAACTGCTTCCAAAGTTCGAATCCAAGTCTGAAATTAGCGTCCATAAAAATCATGTTTTTTTCTAAAAATCCAACTTAATGGAGATTTTGTGACTGAATTTGATTTGTACCACGATTCTTATCGCTATTCAAAAATTTCAGCCCGTTTGGTCCTATAGAGCCTCAGAAAACTGCTTCCAAAGTTCGAACCCAAGTCTGAAATTAGTTAGCGTCCATAAAAATCATGATTTTTCAAAGAATCAAACTTTTTGGATATTTTATGACTGATTTCGATTTAAAGCATGATTCTAATCGCTAATCCAAAATTTCAGCCCGTTTGGTCACATAGAGCCTGAGAAAACTGCTTCCAAAGTTCGAACCCAAGTTTGAAATTAGCGTCCATAAAAATCATGATTTTTCTAAAAATCCAAATTAATGGAAATTTTGTGACTGAATTTGATTTGTACCAATCGTGGTAAGTAAGAATCGTCTTATCGCTATTCAAAAATTTCAGCCCGTTCTGTCCTATAGAGCCTCAGAAAACTGCTTCCAAAGTTCGAACCCATGTCTGATTTTAGCGTCCAGAAAAATCATGATTTTTCTAAAAATTCAACTTAATGGAGATTTTATGACTGATTTCGATTTAAAGCATGATTCTTATAGCTGTTCCAAAATTTCAGCCCGTATGGTCTTATAGAGCATGAGAAAACTGCTTCCAAAGTTCGAACCCAAGTCTGAAATTAGCGTCCATAAAAATCATGATTTTTCTTAAAATCCAACTTTATGGTAATTTTGTGACTGAATTTGATTTGTACCACGATTCTTATCGCTATTCAAAAATTTCAGCCCGTTTGGTCCTATAGAGCCTCAGAAAACTGCTTCCAAAGTTCGAACCCAAGTCTGAAATTAGCGTCCATAAAAATCATGATTTTTCTAAGAATCAAACTTTTTGGATATTTTATGACTGATTTCGATTTAAAGCATGATTCTTATCGCTAATCCAAAATTTCAGCCCGTTTGGTCACATAGAGCCTGAGAAAACTGCTTCCAAAGTTCGAACCCAAGTTTGAAATTAGCGTCCAAAAAAATCATGATTTTTCTAAAAATCCAACTTTATGGAAATTTTGTGACTCAATTTGATTAGTACCACGATTCTTACCGCTATTCCAAAATTTCAGCCCGTTTTGTCCCATAGAGCCTGAGAAAACTGCTTCCAAAGTTCGAACCCAAGTCTGAAATTAGCGTCCATAAAAATCATGATTTTTCAAAAAATCCAACTTTATGGAATTTTTGTGACTGAATTTGATTAGTACCAATCGTGGTAAGTAAGAATCGTCTTATCGATATTCCAAAATTTCAGCCCGTTTGGTCACATAGAGCCTGAGAAAACTGCTTCTAAAGTTCGAACCCAAGTCTGAAATTAGGGTCCATAAAAATCATGATTTTTCTAAAAATCCAACTTTATGGAAATTTTGTGACTGAATTTGATTAGTACCACGATTCTTATCGCTAATCCAAAATTTCAGCCCGTTTGGTCACATAGAGCCTGAGAAAACTGCTTCCAAAGTTCGAACCCAAATCTGAAATTAGCGTCCATTAAAAGCATGATTTTTCTTAAAATCCAACTTTATGGAAATTTTGTGACTGAATTTGATTTGTACTACGATTCTTATCGCAAATCCAAAATTTCAGCCCGTTTGGTCACATAGAGCCTGAGAAAACTGCTTCCAAAGTTCGAACCCAAGTCTGAAATTAGTTAGCGTCCATAAAAATCATGATTTTTCAAAGAATCAAACTTTTTGGATATTTGATGACTGATTTCGATTTAAAGCATGATTCTAATCGCTAATCCAAAATTTCAGCCCGTTTGGTCACATAGAGCCTGAGAAAACTGCTTCCAAAGTTCGAACCCAAGTTTGAAATTAGCGTCCATAAAAATCATGATTTTTCTAAAAATCCAAATTAATGGAAATTTTGTGACTGAATTTGATTTGTACCTATCGTGGTAAGTAAGAATCGTCTTATCGCTATTCAAAAATTTCAGCCCGTTCTGTCCTATAGAGCCTCAGAAAACTGCTTCCAAAGTTCGAACCCATGTCTGAAATTAGCGTCCATAAAAATCATGATTTTTCTAAAAATTCAACTTAATGGAGATTTTATGACTGATTTCGATTTAAAGCATGATTTTTATAGCTGTTCCAAAATTTCAGCCCGTATGGTCTTATAGAGCATGAGAAAACTGCATCCAAAGTTCGAACCCAAATCTGAAATTAGCGTCCATTAAAAGCATGATTTTTCTTAAAATCCAACTTTATGGAAATTTTAAGACTGAATTTGATTTGTACTACGATTCTTATCGCAAATCCAAAATTTCAGCCGGTTTGGTCACATAGAGCCTGAGAAAACTGCTTCCAAAATTCGAACCCAAGTCTGAAATTAGCGTCCATAAAAATCATGATTTTTCTTAAAATCCAACTTTATGGTAATTTTGTGACTGAATTTGATTTGTACCACGATTCTTATCGCTATTCAAAAATTTCAGCCCATATGGTCTTATAGAGCCTGAGAAAACTGCTTCCAAAGTTCGAACCCAAGTCTGAAATTAGCGTCCATAAAAATCATGATTTTTCTTAAAATCCAACTTTATGGTAATTTTGTGACTGAATTTGATTTGTACCACGATTCTTATCGCTATTCAAAAATTTCAGCCCGTTTGGTCCTATAGAGCTTCAGAAAACTGCTTCCAAAGTTCGAACCCAAGTCTGAAATAAGCGTCCATAAAAATCATGATTTTTCTAAGAATCAAACTTTTTGGATATTTTATGACTGATTTCGATTTAAAGCATGATTCTAATCGCTAATCCAAAATTTCAGCCCGTTTGGTCACATAGAGCTTGAGAAAACTGCTTCCAAAGTTCGAACCCAAGTTTGAAACTAGCGTCCATAAAAATCATGATTTTTCTAAAAATCCAACTTAATGGAGATTTTGTGACTGAATTTGATTTGTACCACGATTCTTATCGCTATTCAAAAATTTCAGCCCATATGGTCTTATAGAGCTTGAGAAAACTGCTTCCAAAGTTCGAACCCAAGTTTGAAACTAGCGTCCATAAAAATCATGATTTTTCTAAAAATCCAACTTAATGGAGATTTTGTGACTGAATTTGATTTGTACCACGATTCTTATCGCTATTAAAAAATTTCAGCCCGTTTGGTCACATAGAGCCTGAGAAAACTGCTTCCAAAGTTCGAACCCAAGTTTGAAATTAGCGTCCAAAAAAATCATGATTTTTCTAAAAATCCAACTTTATGGAAATTTTGTGACTCAATTTGATTAGTACCACGATTCTTACCGCTATTCCAAAATTTCAGCCCGTTTTGTCCCATTGAGCCTGAGAAAACTGCTTCCAAAGTTCGAACCCAAGTCTGAAATTAGCGTCCATAAAAATCATGATTTTTCAAAAAATCCAACTCTATGGAATTTTTGTGACTGAATTTGATTAGTACCAATCGTGGTAAGTAAGAATCGTCTTATCGATATTCCAAAATTTCAGCCCGTTTGGTCACATAGAGCCTGAGAAAACTGCTTCCAAAGTTCGAACCCAAATCTGAAATTAGCGTCCATTAAAAGCATGATTTTTCTTAAAATCCAACTTTATGGAAATTTTGTGACTCAATTTGATTAGTACCACGATTCTTACCGCTATTCCAAAATTTCAGCCCGTTTTGTCCCATAGAGCCTGAGAAAATTGCTTCCAAAGTTCGAACCCAAATCTGAAATTAGCGTCCATTAAAAGCATGATTTTTCTTAAAATCCAACTTTATGGAAATTTTGTGACTCAATTTGATTAGTACCACGATTCTTACCGCTATTCCAAAATTTCAGCCCGTTTTGTCCCATAGAGCCTGAGAAAACTGCTTCCAAAGTTCGAACCCAAGTCTGAAATTAGCGTCCATAAAAATCATGATTTTTCTAAAAATCCAACTTTATGGAAATTTTGTGACTGAATTTGATTAGTACCACGATTCTTATCGCTAATCCAAAATTTCAGCCCGTTTGGTCACATAGAGCCTGAGAAAACTGCTTCCAAAGTTCGAACCCAAATCTGAAATTAGCGTCCATTAAAAGCATGATTTTTCTTAAAATCCAACTTTATGGAAATTTTGTGACTGAATTTGATTTGTACTACGATTCTTATCGCAAATCCAAAATTTCAGCCCGTTTGGTCACATAGAGCCTGAGAAAACTGCTTCCAAAGTTCGAACCCAAGTCTGAAATTAGCGTCCATAAAAATCATGATTTTTCAAAAAATCCAACTTTATGGAAATTTTGTGACTGAATTTGATTTGTACCAATCGTGGTAAGTAAGAATCGTCTTATCGCTATTCAAAAATTTCAGCCCGTTTGGTCCTATAGAGCCTCAGAAAACTGCTTCCAAAGTTCGAACCCATGTCTGAAATTAGCGTCCATAAAAATCATGATTTTTCTAAAAATTCAACTTAATGGAGATTTTATGACTGATTTCGATTTAAAGCATGATTCTTATAGCTGTTCCAAAATTTCAGCCCGTATGGTCTTATAGAGCATGAGAAAACTGCTTCCAAAGTTCGAACCCAAGTCTGAAATTAGCGTCCATAAAAATCATGATTTTTCTTAAAATCCAACTTTATGGTAATTTTGTGACTGAATTTGATTATTACCACGATTCTTATCGCTATTCAAAAATTTCAGCCCGTTTGGTCCTATAGAGCCTCAGAAAACTGCTTCCAAAGTTCGAACCCAAGTCTGAAATTAGCGTCCATAAAAATCCTGATTTTTCTAAGAATCAAACTTTTTGGATATTTTATGACTGATTTCGATTTAAAGCATGATTCTAATCGCTAATCCAAAATTTCAGCCCGTTTGGTCACATAGAGCCTGAGAAAACTGCTTCCAAAGTTCGAACCCAAGTTTGAAATTAGCTTCCATAAAAATCATGATTTTTCTAAAAATCCAACTTAATGGAGATTTTGTGACTGAATTTGATTTGTACCACGATTCTTATCGCTATTCAAAAATTTCAGCCCATATGGTCTTATAGAGCCTGAGAAAACTGCTTCCAAAGTTCGAACCCAAATCTGAAATTAGCGTCCATTAAAAGCATGATTTTTCTTAAAATCCAACTTTATGGAAATTTTGTGACTGAATTTGATTTGTACTACGATTCTTATCGCAAATCCAAAATTTCAGCCGGTTTGGTCACATAGAGCCTGAGAAAACTGCTTCCAAAGTTCGAACCCAAGTCTGAAATTAGCGTCCATAAAAATCATGATTTTTCTTAAAATCCAACTTATGGAAATTTTGTGACTGAATTTGATTTGTACCACGATTCTTATCGCAAATCCAAAATTTCAGCCCGTTTGGTCACATAGAGCCTGAGAAAACTGCTTCCAAAGTTTGAACCCAAGTCTGAAATTAAGGTCCATTAAAATCATGATTTTTCTAAAAATCCAACTTTATGGAAATTTTGTGACTGAATTTGATTTGTACCACGATTCTTATCGCTATTCAAAAATTTCAGCCCGTTTGGTCCTATAGAGCCTCAGAAAACTGCTTCCAAAGTTCGAATCCAAGTCTGAAATTAGCGTCCATAAAAATCATGTTTTTTTCTAAAAATCCAACTTAATGGAGATTTTATGACTGATTTCGATTTAAAGCATGATTCTAATCGCTGTTCCAAAATTTCAGCCCGTTTGGTCACATAGAGCCTGAGAAAACTGCTTCCAAAGTTCGAACCCAAGTCTGAAATTAGCGTCCATAAAAATCATGATTTTTCTAAGAATCAAACTTTTTGGATATTTTATGACTGATTTCGATTTAAAGCATGATTCTTATCGCTAATCCAAAATTTCAGCCCGTTTATTCACATAGAGCCTGAGAAAACTGCTTCCAAAGTTCGAACCCAAGTCTGAAATTAGCGTCCATAAAAATCATGATTTTTCTTAAAATCCAACTTTATGGAAATTTTGTGACTGAATTTGATTTGTACCACGATTCTTATCGCTATTCAAAAATTTCAGCCCGTTTGGTCCTATAGAGCCTCAGAAAACTGCTTCCAAAGTTCGAACCCAAGTCTGAAATTAGTTAGCGTCCATAAAAATCATGATTTTTCAAAGAATCAAACTTTTTGGATATTTTATGACTGATTTCGATTTAAAGCATGATTCTAATCGCTAATCCAAAATTTCAGCCCGTTTGGTCACATAGAGCCTGAAAAAACTGCTTCCAAAGTTCGAACCCAAGTTTGAAATTAGCGTCCATAAAAATCATGATTTTTCTAAAAATCCAAATTAATGGAGATTTTGTGACTGAATTTGATTTGTACCACGATTCTTATCGCTATGCAAAAATTTCAGCCCGTATGGTCACATAGAGCCTGAGAAAACTGCTTCCAAAGTTCGAACCCAAATCTGAAATTAGCGTCCATTAAAAGCATGATTTTTCTTAAAATCCAACTTTATGGAAATTTTGTGACTGAATTTGATTTGTACTACGATTCTTATCGCAAATCCAAAATTTCAGCCCGTTTGGTCACATAGAGCCTGAGAAAACTGCTTCCAAAGTTCGAACCCAAGTCTGAAATTAGCGTCCATAAAAATCATGATTTTTCTTAAAATCCAACTTTATGGAAATTTTGTGACTGAATTTGATTTGTACCACGATTCTTATCGCAAATCCAAAATTTCAGCCCGTTTGGTCACATAGAGCCTGAGAAAACTGCTTCCAAAGTTCGAACCCAAGTCTGAAATTAAGGTCCATTAAAATCATGATTTTTCTAAAAATCCAACTTTATGGAAATTTTGTGACTGAATTTGATTTGTACCACGATTCTTATCGCTATTCAAAAATTTCAGCCCGTTTGGTCCTATAGAGCCTCAGAAAACTGCTTCCAAAGTTCGAATCCAAGTCTGAAATTAGCGTCCATAAAAATCATGTTTTTTTCTAAAAATCCAACTTAATGGAGATTTTGTGACTGAATTTGATTTGTACCACGATTCTTATCGCTATTCAAAAATTTCAGCCCGTTTGGTCCTATAGAGCCTCAGAAAACTGCTTCCAAAGTTCGAACCCAAGTCTGAAATTAGTTAGCGTCCATAAAAATCATGATTTTTCAAAGAATCAACCTTTTTGGATATTTTATGACTGATTTCGATTTAAAGCATGATTCTAATCGCTAATCCAAAATTTCAGCCCGTTTGGTCACATAGAGCCTGAGAAAACTGCTTCCAAAGTTCGAACCCAAGTTTGAAATTAGCGTCCATAAAAATCATGATTTTTCTAAAAATCCAAATTAATGGAAATTTTGTGACTGAATTTGATTTGTACCAATCGTGGTAAGTAAGAATCGTCTTATCGCTATTCAAAAATTTCAGCCCGTTCTGTCCTATAGAGCCTCAGAAAACTGCTTCCAAAGTTCGAACCCATGTCTGATTTTAGCGTCCAGAAAAATCATGATTTTTCTAAAAATTCAACTTAATGGAGATTTTATGACTGATTTCGATTTAAAGCATGATTCTTATAGCTGTTCCAAAATTTCAGCCCGTATGGTCTTATAGAGCATGAGAAAACTGCTTCCAAAGTTCGAACCCAAGTCTGAAATTAGCGTCCATAAAAATCATGATTTTTCTTAAAATCCAACTTTATGGTAATTTTGTGACTGAATTTGATTTGTACCACGATTCTTATCGCTATTCAAAAATTTCAGCCCGTTTGGTCCTATAGAGCCTCAGAAAACTGCTTCCAAAGTTCGAACCCAAGTCTGAAATTAGCGTCCATAAAAATCATGATTTTTCTAAGAATCAAACTTTTTGGATATTTTATGACTGATTTCGATTTAAAGCATGATTCTTATCGCTAATCCAAAATTTCAGCCCGTTTGGTCACATAGAGCCTGAGAAAACTGCTTCCAAAGTTCGAACCCAAGTTTGAAATTAGCGTCCAAAAAAATCATGATTTTTCTAAAAATCCAACTTTATGGAAATTTTGTGACTCAATTTGATTAGTACCACGATTCTTACCGCTATTCCAAAATTTCAGCCCGTTTTGTCCCATAGAGCCTGAGAAAACTGCTTCCAAAGTTCGAACCCAAGTCTGAAATTAGCGTCCATAAAAATCATGATTTTTCAAAAAATCCAACTTTATGGAATTTTTGTGACTGAATTTGATTAGTACCAATCGTGGTAAGTAAGAATCGTCTTATCGATATTCCAAAATTTCAGCCCGTTTGGTCACATAGAGCCTGAGAAAACTGCTTCTAAAGTTCGAACCCAAGTCTGAAATTAGGGTCCATAAAAATCATGATTTTTCTAAAAATCCAACTTTATGGAAATTTTGTGACTGAATTTGATTAGTACCACGATTCTTATCGCTAATCCAAAATTTCAGCCCGTTTGGTCACATAGAGCCTGAGAAAACTGCTTCCAAAGTTCGAACCCAAATCTGAAATTAGCGTCCATTAAAAGCATGATTTTTCTTAAAATCCAACTTTATGGAAATTTTGTGACTGAATTTGATTTGTACTACGATTCTTATCGCAAATCCAAAATTTCAGCCCGTTTGGTCACATAGAGCCTGAGAAAACTGCTTCCAAAGTTCGAACCCAAGTCTGAAATTAGCGTCCATAAAAATCATGATTTTTCTTAAAATCCAACTTTATGGAAATTTTGTGACTGAATTTGATTTGTACCACGATTCTTATCGCAAATCCAAAATTTCAGCCCGTTTGGTCACATAGAGCCTGAGAAAACTGCTTCCAAAGTTCGAACCCAAGTCTGAAATTAGTTAGCGTCCATAAAAATCATGATTTTTCAAAGAATCAAACTTTTTGGATATTTGATGACTGATTTCGATTTAAAGCATGATTCTAATCGCTAATCCAAAATTTCAGCCCGTTTGGTCACATAGAGCCTGAGAAAACTGCTTCCAAAGTTCGAACCCAAGTTTGAAATTAGCGTCCATAAAAATCATGATTTTTCTAAAAATCCAAATTAATGGAAATTTTGTGACTGAATTTGATTTGTACCTATCGTGGTAAGTAAGAATCGTCTTATCGCTATTCAAAAATTTCAGCCCGTTCTGTCCTATAGAGCCTCAGAAAACTGCTTCCAAAGTTCGAACCCATGTCTGAAATTAGCGTCCATAAAAATCATGATTTTTCTAAAAATTCAACTTAATGGAGATTTTATGACTGATTTCGATTTAAAGCATGATTTTTATAGCTGTTCCAAAATTTCAGCCCGTATGGTCTTATAGAGCATGAGAAAACTGCATCCAAAGTTCGAACCCAAATCTGAAATTAGCGTCCATTAAAAGCATGATTTTTCTTAAAATCCAACTTTATGGAAATTTTAAGACTGAATTTGATTTGTACTACGATTCTT
Organism: Hesperophylax consimilis; assembly: GCF_061612785.1. Taxonomy (NCBI): domain Eukaryota; kingdom Metazoa; phylum Arthropoda; class Insecta; order Trichoptera; family Limnephilidae; genus Hesperophylax; species Hesperophylax consimilis. The sequence goes on from NW_028301282.1 coordinate 394,760, forward strand.
ATCGCAAATCCAAAATTTCAGCCGGTTTGGTCACATAGAGCCTGAGAAAACTGCTTCCAAAATTCGAACCCAAGTCTGAAATTAGCGTCCATAAAAATCATGATTTTTCTTAAAATCCAACTTATGGAAATTTTGTGACTGAATTTGATTTGTACCACGATTCTTATCGCAAATCCAAAATTTCAGCCCGTTTGGTCACATAGAGCCTGAGAAAACTGCTTCCAAAGTTCGAACCCAAGTCTGAAATTAAGGTCCATTAAAATCATGATTTTTCTAAAAATCCAACTTTATGGAAATTTTGTGACTGAATTTGATTTGTACCACGATTCTTATCGCTATTCAAAAATTTCAGCCCGTTTGGTCCTATAGAGCCTCAGAAAACTGCTTCCAAAGTTCGAATCCAAGTCTGAAATTAGCGTCCATAAAAATCATGTTTTTTTCTAAAAATCCAACTTAATGGAGATTTTGTGACTGAATTTGATTTGTACCACGATTCTTATCGCTATTCAAAAATTTCAGCCCGTTTGGTCCTATAGAGCCTCAGAAAACTGCTTCCAAAGTTCGAACCCAAGTCTGAAATTAGTTAGCGTCCATAAAAATCATGATTTTTCAAAGAATCAAACTTTTTGGATATTTTATGACTGATTTCGATTTAAAGCATGATTCTAATCGCTAATCCAAAATTTCAGCCCGTTTGGTCACATAGAGCCTGAGAAAACTGCTTCCAAAGTTCGAACCCAAGTTTGAAATTAGCGTCCATAAAAATCATGATTTTTCTAAAAATCCAAATTAATGGAAATTTTGTGACTGAATTTGATTTGTACCAATCGTGGTAAGTAAGAATCGTCTTATCGCTATTCAAAAATTTCAGCCCGTTCTGTCCTATAGAGCCTCAGAAAACTGCTTCCAAAGTTCGAACCCATGTCTGATTTTAGCGTCCAGAAAAATCATGATTTTTCTAAAAATTCAACTTAATGGAGATTTTATGACTGATTTCGATTTAAAGCATGATTCTTATAGCTGTTCCAAAATTTCAGCCCGTATGGTCTTATAGAGCATGAGAAAACTGCTTCCAAAGTTCGAACCCAAGTCTGAAATTAGCGTCCATAAAAATCATGATTTTTCTTAAAATCCAACTTTATGGTAATTTTGTGACTGAATTTGATTTGTACCACGATTCTTATCGCTATTCAAAAATTTCAGCCCGTTTGGTCCTATAGAGCCTCAGAAAACTGCTTCCAAAGTTCGAACCCAAGTCTGAAATTAGCGTCCATAAAAATCATGATTTTTCTAAGAATCAAACTTTTTGGATATTTTATGACTGATTTCGATTTAAAGCATGATTCTTATCGCTAATCCAAAATTTCAGCCCGTTTGGTCACATAGAGCCTGAGAAAACTGCTTCCAAAGTTCGAACCCAAGTTTGAAATTAGCGTCCAAAAAAATCATGATTTTTCTAAAAATCCAACTTTATGGAAATTTTGTGACTCAATTTGATTAGTACCACGATTCTTACCGCTATTCCAAAATTTCAGCCCGTTTTGTCCCATAGAGCCTGAGAAAACTGCTTCCAAAGTTCGAACCCAAGTCTGAAATTAGCGTCCATAAAAATCATGATTTTTCAAAAAATCCAACTTTATGGAATTTTTGTGACTGAATTTGATTAGTACCAATCGTGGTAAGTAAGAATCGTCTTATCGATATTCCAAAATTTCAGCCCGTTTGGTCACATAGAGCCTGAGAAAACTGCTTCTAAAGTTCGAACCCAAGTCTGAAATTAGGGTCCATAAAAATCATGATTTTTCTAAAAATCCAACTTTATGGAAATTTTGTGACTGAATTTGATTAGTACCACGATTCTTATCGCTAATCCAAAATTTCAGCCCGTTTGGTCACATAGAGCCTGAGAAAACTGCTTCCAAAGTTCGAACCCAAATCTGAAATTAGCGTCCATTAAAAGCATGATTTTTCTTAAAATCCAACTTTATGGAAATTTTGTGACTGAATTTGATTTGTACTACGATTCTTATCGCAAATCCAAAATTTCAGCCCGTTTGGTCACATAGAGCCTGAGAAAACTGCTTCCAAAGTTCGAACCCAAGTCTGAAATTAGCGTCCATAAAAATCATGATTTTTCTTAAAATCCAACTTTATGGAAATTTTGTGACTGAATTTGATTTGTACCACGATTCTTATCGCAAATCCAAAATTTCAGCCCGTTTGGTCACATAGAGCCTGAGAAAACTGCTTCCAAAGTTCGAACCCAAGTCTGAAATTAGTTAGCGTCCATAAAAATCATGATTTTTCAAAGAATCAAACTTTTTGGATATTTGATGACTGATTTCGATTTAAAGCATGATTCTAATCGCTAATCCAAAATTTCAGCCCGTTTGGTCACATAGAGCCTGAGAAAACTGCTTCCAAAGTTCGAACCCAAGTTTGAAATTAGCGTCCATAAAAATCATGATTTTTCTAAAAATCCAAATTAATGGAAATTTTGTGACTGAATTTGATTTGTACCTATCGTGGTAAGTAAGAATCGTCTTATCGCTATTCAAAAATTTCAGCCCGTTCTGTCCTATAGAGCCTCAGAAAACTGCTTCCAAAGTTCGAACCCATGTCTGAAATTAGCGTCCATAAAAATCATGATTTTTCTAAAAATTCAACTTAATGGAGATTTTATGACTGATTTCGATTTAAAGCATGATTTTTATAGCTGTTCCAAAATTTCAGCCCGTATGGTCTTATAGAGCATGAGAAAACTGCATCCAAAGTTCGAACCCAAATCTGAAATTAGCGTCCATTAAAAGCATGATTTTTCTTAAAATCCAACTTTATGGAAATTTTAAGACTGAATTTGATTTGTACTACGATTCTTATCGCAAATCCAAAATTTCAGCCGGTTTGGTCACATAGAGCCTGAGAAAACTGCTTCCAAAATTCGAACCCAAGTCTGAAATTAGCGTCCATAAAAATCATGATTTTTCTTAAAATCCAACTTATGGAAATTTTGTGACTGAATTTGATTTGTACCACGATTCTTATCGCAAATCCAAAATTTCAGCCCGTTTGGTCACATAGAGCCTGAGAAAACTGCTTCCAAAGTTCGAACCCAAGTCTGAAATTAAGGTCCATTAAAATCATGATTTTTCTAAAAATCCAACTTTATGGAAATTTTGTGACTGAATTTGATTTGTACCACGATTCTTATCGCTATTCAAAAATTTCAGCCCGTTTGGTCCTATAGAGCCTCAGAAAACTGCTTCCAAAGTTCGAATCCAAGTCTGAAATTAGCGTCCATAAAAATCATGTTTTTTTCTAAAAATCCAACTTTATGGAAATTTTGTGACTCAATTTGATTAGTACCACGATTCTTACCGCTATTCCAAAATTTCAGCCCGTTTTGTCCCATAGAGCCTGAGAAAACTGCTTCCAAAGTTCGAACCCAAGTCTGAAATTAGCGTCCATAAAAATCATGATTTTTCAAAAAATCCAACTTTATGGAATTTTTGTGACTGAATTTGATTAGTACCAATCGTGGTAAGTAAGAATCGTCTTATCGATATTCCAAAATTTCAGCCCGTTTGGTCACATAGAGCCTGAGAAAACTGCTTCCAAAGTTCGAACCCAAATCTGAAATTAGCGTCCATTAAAAGCATGATTTTTCTTAAAATCCAACTTAATGGAGATTTTATGACTGATTTCGATTTAAAGCATGATTCTTATAGCTGTTCCAAAATTTCAGCCCGTATGGTCTTATAGAGCATGAGAAAACTGCTTCCAAAGTTCGAACCCAAGTCTGAAATTAGCGTCCATAAAAATCATGATTTTTCTAAGAATCAAACTTTTTGGATATTTTATGACTGATTTCGATTTAAAGCATGATTCTTATCGCTAATCCAAAATTTCAGCACGTTTGGTCACATAGAGCCTGAGAAAACTGCTTCCAAAGTTCGAACCCAAGTTTGAAATTAGCGTCCAAAAAAATCATGATTTTTCTAAAAATCCAACTTTATGGAAATTTTGTGACTCAATTTGATTAGTACCACGATTCTTACCGCTATTCCAAAATTTCAGCCCGTTTTGTCCCATAGAGCCTGAGAAAACTGCTTCCAAAGTTCGAACCCAAGTCTGAAATTAGCGTCCATAAAAATCATGATTTTTCAAAAAATCCAACTTTATGGAATTTTTGTGACTGAATTTGATTCCAAAGTTCGAACCCAAGTTTGAAATTAGCGTCCATAAAAATCATGATTTTTCTAAAAATCCAAATTAATGGAAATTTTGTGACTGAATTTGATTTGTACCAATCGTGGTAAGTAAGAATCGTCTTATCGCTATTCAAAAATTTCAGCCCGTTCTGTCCTATAGAGCCTCAGAAAACTGCTTCCAAAGTTCGAACCCATGTCTGAAATTAGCGTCCATAAAAATCATGATTTTTCTAAAAATTCAACTTAATGGAGATTTTATGACTGATTTCGATTTAAAGCATGATTCTTATAGCTGTTCCAAAATTTCAGCCCGTATGGTCTTATAGAGCATGAGAAAACTGCTTCCAAAGTTCGAACCCAAGTCTGAAATTAGCGTCCATAAAAATCATGATTTTTCTTAAAATCCAACTTTATGGTAATTTTGTGACTGAATTTGATTTGTACCACGATTCTTATCGCTATTCAAAAATTTCAGCCCGTTTGGTCCTATAGAGCCTCAGAACACTGCTTCCAAAGTTCGAACCCAAGTTTGAAATTAGCGTCCATAAAAATCATGATTTTTCTTAAAATCCAACTTTATGGAAATTTTGTGACTGAATTTGATTTGTACCACGATTCTTATCGCTATTCAAAAATTTCAGCCCGTTTGGTCCTATAGAGCCTCAGAAAACTGCTTCCAAAGTTCGAATCCAAGTCTGAAATTAGTTAGCATCCATAAAAATCATGATTTTTCAAAGAATCAAACTTTTTGGATATTTTATGACTGATTTCGATTTAAAGCATGATTCTAATCGCTAATCCAAAATTTCAGCCCGTTTGGTCACATAGAGCCTGAGAAAACTGCTTCCAAAGTTCGAACCCAAGTTTGAAATTAGCGTCCATAAAAATCATGATTTTTCTAAAAATCCAAATTAATGGAAATTTTGTGACTGAATTTGATTTGTACCAATCGTGGTAAGTAAGAATCGTCTTATCGCTATTCAAAAATTTCAGCCCGTTCTGTCCTATAGAGCCTCAGAAAACTGCTTCCAAAGTTCGAACCCATGTCTGAAATTAGCGTCCATAAAAATCATGATTTTTCTAAAAATTCAACTAAATGGAGATTTTATGACTGATTTCGATTTAAAGCATGATTCTTATAGCTGTTCCAAAATTTCAGCCCGTATGGTCTTATAGAGCATGAGAAAACTGCATCCAAAGTTCGAACCCAAGTCTGAAATTAGCGTCCATAAAAATCATGATTTTTCTTAAAATCCAACTTTATGGTAATTTTGTGACTGAATTTGATTTGTACCACGATTCTTATCGCTATTCAAAAATTTCAGCCCGTTTGGTCCTATAGAGCCTCAGAAAACTGCTTCCAAAGTTCGAACCCAAGTCTGAAATTAGCGTCCATAAAAATCATGATTTTTCTAAGAATCAAACTTTTTGGATATTTTATGACTGATTTCGATTTAAAGCATGATTCTTATCGCTAATCCAAAATTTCAGCCCGTTTGGTCACATAGAGCCTGAGAAAACTGCTTCCAAAGTTCGAACCCAAGTTTGAAATTAGCATCCAAAAAAATCATGATTTTTCTAAAAATCCAACTTTATGGAAATTTTGTGACTCAATTTGATTAGTACCACGATTCTTACCGCTATTCCAAAATTTCAGCCCGTTTTGTCCCATAGAGCCTGAGAAAACTGCTTCCAAAGTTCGAACCCAAGTCTGAAATTAGCGTCCATAAAAATCATGATTTTTCAAAAAATCCAACTTTATGGAATTTTTGTGACTGAATTTGATTAGTACCAATCGTGGTAAGTAAGAATCGTCTTATCGATATTCCAAAATTTCAGCCCGTTTGGTCACATAGAGCCTGAGAAAACTGCTTCCAAAGTTCGAACCCAAGTCTGAAATTAGCGTCCATAAAAATCATGATTTTTCTTAAAATCCAACTTTATGGAAATTTTGTGACTGAATTTGATTTGTACCACGATTCTTATCGCTATTCAAAAATTTCAGCCCGTTTGGTCCTATAGAGCCTCAGAAAACTGCTTCCAAAGTTCGAATCCAAGTCTGAAATTAGTTAGCGTCCATAAAAATCATGATTTTTCAAAGAATCAAACTTTTTGGATATTTTATGACTGATTTCGATTTAAAGCATGATTCTAATCGCTAATCCAAAATTTCAGCCCGTTTGGTCACATAGAGCCTGAGAAAACTGCTTCCAAAGTTCGAACCCAAGTTTGAAATTAGCGTCCATAAAAATCATGATTTTTCTAAAAATCCAAATTAATGGAAATTTTGTGACTGAATTTGATTTGTACCAATCGTGGTAAGTAAGAATCGTCTTATCGCTATTCAAAAATTTCAGCCCGTTCTGTCCTATAGAGCCTCAGAAAACTGCTTCCAAAGTTCGAACCCATGTCTGAAATTAGCGTCCATAAAAATCATGATTTTTCTAAAAATTCAACTTAATGGAGATTTTATGACTGATTTCGATTTAAAGCATGATTCTTATAGCTGTTCCAAAATTTCAGCCCGTATGGTCTTATAGAGCATGAGAAAACTGCATCCAAAGTTCGAACCCAAGTCTGAAATTAGCGTCCATAAAAATCATGATTTTTCTTAAAATCCAACTTTATGGTAATTTTGTGACTGAATTTGATTTGTACCACGATTCTTATCGCTATTCAAAAATTTCAGCCCGTTTGGTCCTATAGAGCCTCAGAAAACTGCTTCCAAAGTTCGAACCCAAGTCTGAAATTAGCGTCCATAAAAATCATGATTTTTCTAAGAATCAAACTTTTTGGATATTTTATGACTGATTTCGATTTAAAGCATGATTCTTATCGCTAATCCAAAATTTCAGCCCGTTTGGTCACATAGAGCCTGAGAAAACTGCTTCCAAAGTTCGAACCCAAGTTTGAAATTAGCGTCCAAAAAAATCATGATTTTTCTAAAAATCCAACTTTATGGAAATTTTGTGACTCAATTTGATTAGTACCACGATTCTTACCGCTATTCCAAAATTTCAGCCCGTTTTGTCCCATAGAGCCTGAGAAAACTGCTTCCAAAGTTCGAACCCAAGTCTGAAATTAGCGTCCATAAAAATCATGATTTTTCAAAAAATCCAACTTTATGGAATTTTTGTGACTGAATTTGATTAGTACCAATCGTGGTAAGTAAGAATCGTCTTATCGATATTCCAAAATTTCAGCCCGTTTGGTCACATAGAGCCTGAGAAAACTGCTTCTAAAGTTCGAACCCAAGTCTGAAATTAGGGTCCATAAAAATCATGATTTTTCTAAAAATCCAACTTTATGGAAATTTTGTGACTGAATTTGATTAGTACCACGATTCTTATCGCTAATCCAAAATTTCAGCCCGTTTGGTCACATAGAGCCTGAGAAAACTGCTTCCAAAGTTCGAACCCAAATCTGAAATTAGCGTCCATTAAAAGCATGATTTTTCTTAAAATCCAACTTTATGGAAATTTTGTGACTGAATTTGATTTGTACTACGATTCTTATCGCAAATCCAAAATTTCAGCCCGTTTGGTCACATAGAGCCTGAGAAAACTGCTTCCAAAGTTCGAACCCAAGTCTGAAATTAGTTAGCGTCCATAAAAATCATGATTTTTCAAAGAATCAAACTTTTTGGATATTTGATGACTGATTTCGATTTAAAGCATGATTCTAATCGCTAATCCAAAATTTCAGCCCGTTTGGTCACATAGAGCCTGAGAAAACTGCTTCCAAAGTTCGAACCCAAGTTTGAAATTAGCGTCCATAAAAATCATGATTTTTCTAAAAATCCAAATTAATGGAAATTTTGTGACTGAATTTGATTTGTACCTATCGTGGTAAGTAAGAATCGTCTTATCGCTATTCAAAAATTTCAGCCCGTTCTGTCCTATAGAGCCTCAGAAAACTGCTTCCAAAGTTCGAACCCATGTCTGAAATTAGCGTCCATAAAAATCATGATTTTTCTAAAAATTCAACTTAATGGAGATTTTATGACTGATTTCGATTTAAAGCATGATTTTTATAGCTGTTCCAAAATTTCAGCCCGTATGGTCTTATAGAGCATGAGAAAACTGCATCCAAAGTTCGAACCCAAATCTGAAATTAGCGTCCATTAAAAGCATGATTTTTCTTAAAATCCAACTTTATGGAAATTTTAAGACTGAATTTGATTTGTACTACGATTCTTATCGCAAATCCAAAATTTCAGCCGGTTTGGTCACATAGAGCCTGAGAAAACTGCTTCCAAAATTCGAACCCAAGTCTGAAATTAGCGTCCATAAAAATCATGATTTTTCTTAAAATCCAACTTATGGAAATTTTGTGACTGAATTTGATTTGTACCACGATTCTTATCGCAAATCCAAAATTTCAGCCCGTTTGGTCACATAGAGCCTGAGAAAACTGCTTCCAAAGTTCGAACCCAAGTCTGAAATTAAGGTCCATTAAAATCATGATTTGTCTAAAAATCCAACTTTATGGAAATTTTGTGACTGAATTTGATTTGTACCACGATTCTTATCGCTATTCAAAAATTTCAGCCCGTTTGGTCCTATAGAGCCTGAGAAAACTGCTTCCAAAGTTCGAACCCAAGTTTGAAATTAGCGTCCATAAAAATCATGATTTTTCTAAAAATCCAAATTAATGGAAATTTTGTGACTGAATTTGATTTGTACCAATCGTGGTAAGTAAGAATCGTCTTATCGCTATTCAAAAATTTCAGCCCGTTCTGTCCTATAGAGCCTCAGAAAACTGCTTCCAAAGTTCGAACCCATGTCTGAAATTAGCGTCCATAAAAATCATGATTTTTCTAAAAATCAAACTTTTTGGATATTTTATGACTGATTTCGATTAAAAGCATGATTCTTATCGCTAATCCAAAATTTCAGCCCGTTTGGTCACATAGAGCCTGAGAAAACTGCTTCCAAAGTTCGAACCCAAGTCTGAAATTAGCGTCCATAAAAATCATGATTTTTCTTAAAATCCAACTTTATGGTAATTTTGTGACTGAATTTGATTTGTACCACGATTCTTATCGCTATTCAAAAATTTCAGCCCGTTTGGTCCTATAGAGCCTCAGAAAACTGCTTCCAAAGTTCGAACCCAAGTCTGAAATTAGCGTCCATAAAAATCATGATTTTTCTAAGAATCAAACTTTTTGGATATTTTATGACTGATTTCGATTAAAAGCATGATTCTTATCGCTAATCCAAAATTTCAGCCCGTTTGGTCACATAGAGCCTGAGAAAACTGCTTCCAAAGTTCGAACCCAAGTTTGAAATTAGCGTCCAAAAAAATCATGATTTTTCTAAAAATCCAACTTTATGGAAATTTTGTGACTCAATTTGATTAGTACCACGATTCTTACCGCTATTCCAAAATTTCAGCCCGTTTTGTCCCATAGAGCCTGAGAAAACTGCTTCCAAAGTTCGAACCCAAGTCTGAAATTAGCGTCCATAAAAATCATGATTTTTCTTAAAATCCAACTTTATGGTAATTTTGTGACTGAATTTGATTTGTACCACGATTCTTATCGCTATTCAAAAATTTCAGCCCGTTTGGTCCTATAGAGCCTCAGAAAACTGCTTCCAAAGTTCGAACCCAAGTCTGAAATTAGCGTCCATAAAAATCATGATTTTTCTAAGAATCAAACTTTTTGGATATTTTATGACTGATTTCGATTAAAAGCATGATTCTTATCGCTAATCCAAAATTTCAGCCCGTTTGGTCACATAGAGCCTGAGAAAACTGCTTCCAAAGTTCGAACCCAAGTTTGAAATTAGCGTCCAAAAAAATCATGATTTTTCTAAAAATCCAACTTTATGGAAATTTTGTGACTCAATTTGATTAGTACCACGATTCTTACCGCTATTCCAAAATTTCAGCCCGTTTTGTCCCATAGAGCCTGAGAAAACTGCTTCCAAAGTTCGAACCCAAGTCTGAAATTAGCGTCCATAAAAATCATGATTTTTCAAAAAATCCAACTTTATGGAATTTTTGTGACTGAATTTGATTAGTACCAATCGTGGTAAGTAAGAATCGTCTTATCGATATTCCAAAATTTCAGCCCGTTTGGTCACATAGAGCCTGAGAAAACTGCTTCTAAAGTTCGAACCCAAGTCTTAAATTAGTGTCCATAAAAATCATGATTTTTCTAAAAATCCAACTTTATGGAAATTTTGTGACTGAATTTGATTAGTACCACGATTCTTATCGCTAATCCAAAATTTCAGCCCGTTTGGTCACATAGAGCCTGAGAAAACTGCTTCCAAAGTTCGAACCCAAATCTGAAATTAGCGTCCATTAAAAGCATGATTTTTCTTAAAATCCAACTTTATGGAAATTTTGTGACTGAATTTGATTTGTACCACGATTCTTATCGCTATTCAAAAATTTCAGCCCGTTTGGTCCTATAGAGCCTCAGAAAACTGCTTCCAAAGTTCGAACCCAAGTCTGAAATTAGCGTCCATAAAAATCATGATTTTTCTAAGAATCAAACTTTTTGGATATTTTATGACTGATTTCGATTTAAAGCATGATTCTTATCGCTAATCCAAAATTTCAGCACGTTTGGTCACATAGAGCCTGAGAAAACTGCTTCCAAAGTTCGAACCCAAGTTTGAAATTAGCGTCCAAAAAAATCATGATTTTTCTAAAAATCCAACTTTATGGAAATTTTGTGACTCAATTTGATTAGTACCACGATTCTTACCGCTATTCCAAAATTTCAGCCCGTTTTGTCCCATAGAGCCTGAGAAAACTGCTTCCAAAGTTCGAACCCAAGTCTGAAATTAGCGTCCATAAAAATCATGATTTTTCAAAAAATCCAACTTTATGGAATTTTTGTGACTGAATTTGATTCCAAAGTTCGAACCCAAGTTTGAAATTAGCGTCCATAAAAATCATGATTTTTCTAAAAATCCAAATTAATGGAAATTTTGTGACTGAATTTGATTTGTACCAATCGTGGTAAGTAAGAATCGTCTTATCGCTATTCAAAAATTTCAGCCCGTTCTGTCCTATAGAGCCTCAGAAAACTGCTTCCAAAGTTCGAACCCATGTCTGAAATTAGCGTCCATAAAAATCATGATTTTTCTAAAAATTCAACTTAATGGAGATTTTATGACTGATTTCGATTTAAAGCATGATTCTTATAGCTGTTCCAAAATTTCAGCCCGTATGGTCTTATAGAGCATGAGAAAACTGCTTCCAAAGTTCGAACCCAAGTCTGAAATTAGCGTCCATAAAAATCATGATTTTTCTTAAAATCCAACTTTATGGTAATTTTGTGACTGAATTTGATTTGTACCACGATTCTTATCGCTATTCAAAAATTTCAGCCCGTTTGGTCCTATAGAGCCTCAGAAAACTGCTTCCAAAGTTCGAACCCAAGTCTGAAATTAGCGTCCATAAAAATCATGATTTTTCTAAGAATCAAACTTTTTGGATATTTTATGACTGATTTCGATTTAAAGCATGATTCTTATCGCTAATCCAAAATTTCAGCCCGTTTGGTCACATAGAGCCTGAGAAAACTGCTTCCAAAGTTCGAACCCAAGTTTGAAATTAGCGTCCAAAAAAATCATGATTTTTCTAAAAATCCAACTTTATGGAAATTTTGTGACTCAATTTGATTAGTACCACGATTCTTACCGCTATTCCAAAATTTCAGCCCGTTTTGTCCCATAGAGCCTGAGAAAACTGCTTCCAAAGTTCGAACCCAAGTCTGAAATTAGCGTCCATAAAAATCATGATTTTTCAAAAAATCCAACTTTATGGAATTTTTGTGACTGAATTTGATTAGTACCAATCGTGGTAAGTAAGAATCGTCTTATCGATATTCCAAAATTTCAGCCCGTTTGGTCACATAGAGCCTGAGAAAACTGCTTCCAAAGTTCGAACCCAAATCTGAAATTAGCGTCCATTAAAAGCATGATTTTTCTTAAAATCCAACTTAATGGAGATTTTATGACTGATTTCGATTTAAAGCATGATTCTTATAGCTGTTCCAAAATTTCAGCCCGTATGGTCTTATAGAGCATGAGAAAACTGCTTCCAAAGTTCGAACCCAAGTCTGAAATTAGCGTCCATAAAAATCATGATTTTTCTAAGAATCAAACTTTTTGGATATTTTATGACTGATTTCGATTTAAAGCATGATTCTTATCGCTAATCCAAAATTTCAGCACGTTTGGTCACATAGAGCCTGAGAAAACTGCTTCCAAAGTTCGAACCCAAGTTTGAAATTAGCGTCCAAAAAAATCATGATTTTTCTAAAAATCCAACTTTATGGAAATTTTGTGACTCAATTTGATTAGTACCACGATTCTTACCGCTATTCCAAAATTTCAGCCCGTTTTGTCCCATAGAGCCTGAGAAAACTGCTTCCAAAGTTCGAACCCAAGTCTGAAATTAGCGTCCATAAAAATCATGATTTTTCAAAAAATCCAACTTTATGGAATTTTTGTGACTGAATTTGATTCCAAAGTTCGAACCCAAGTTTGAAATTAGCGTCCATAAAAATCATGATTTTTCTAAAAATCCAAATTAATGGAAATTTTGTGACTGAATTTGATTTGTACCAATCGTGGTAATTAAGAATCGTCTTATCGCTATTCAAAAATTTCAGCCCGTTCTGTCCTATAGAGCCTCAGAAAACTGCTTCCAAAGTTCGAACCCATGTCTGAAATTAGCGTCCATAAAAATCATGATTTTTCTAAAAATTCAACTTAATGGAGATTTTATGACTGATTTCGATTTAAAGCATGATTCTTATAGCTGTTCCAAAATTTCAGCCCGTATGGTCTTATAGAGCATGAGAAAACTGCTTCCAAAGTTCGAACCCAAGTCTGAAATTAGCGTCCATAAAAATCATGATTTTTCTTAAAATCCAACTTTATGGTAATTTTGTGACTGAATTTGATTTGTACCACGATTCTTATCGCTATTCAAAAATTTCAGCCCGTTTGGTCCTATAGAGCCTCAGAACACTGCTTCCAAAGTTCGAACCCAAGTTTGAAATTAGCGTCCATAAAAATCATGATTTTTCTTAAAATCCAACTTTATGGAAATTTTGTGACTGAATTTGATTTGTACCACGATTCTTATCGCTATTCAAAAATTTCAGCCCGTTTGGTCCTATAGAGCCTCAGAAAACTGCTTCCAAAGTTCGAATCCAAGTCTGAAATTAGTTAGCATCCATAAAAATCATGATTTTTCAAAGAATCAAACTTTTTGGATATTTTATGACTGATTTCGATTTAAAGCATGATTCTAATCGCTAATCCAAAATTTCAGCCCGTTTGGTCCTATAGAGCCTCAGAAAACTGCTTCCAAAGTTCGAACCCAAGTCTGAAATTAGCGTCCATAAAAATCATGATTTTTCTAAGAATCAAACTTTTTGGATATTTTATGACTGATTTCGATTTAAAGCATGATTCTTATCGCTAATCCAAAATTTCAGCCCGTTTGGTCACATAGAGCCTGAGAAAACTGCTTCCAAAGTTCGAACCCAAGTTTGAAATTAGCGTCCAAAAAAATCATGATTTTTCTAAAAATCCAACTTTATGGAAATTTTGTGACTCAATTTGATTAGTACCACGATTCTTACCGCTATTCCAAAATTTCAGCCCGTTTTGTCCCATAGAGCCTGAGAAAACTGCTTCCAAAGTTCGAACCCAAGTCTGAAATTAGCGTCCATAAAAATCATGATTTTTCAAAAAATCCAACTTTATGGAATTTTTGTGACTGAATTTGATTAGTACCAATCGTGGTAAGTAAGAATCGTCTTATCGATATTCCAAAATTTCAGCCCGTTTGGTCACATAGAGCCTGAGAAAACTGCTTCCAAAGTTCGAACCCAAATCTGAAATTAGCGTCCATTAAAAGCATGATTTTTCTTAAAATCCAACTTAATGGAGATTTTATGACTGATTTCGATTTAAAGCATGATTCTTATAGCTGTTCCAAAATTTCAGCCCGTATGGTCTTATAGAGCATGAGAAAACTGCTTCCAAAGTTCGAACCCAAGTCTGAAATTAGCGTCCATAAAAATCATGATTTTTCTAAGAATCAAACTTTTTGGATATTTTATGACTGATTTCGATTTAAAGCATGATTCTTATCGCTAATCCAAAATTTCAGCACGTTTGGTCACATAGAGCCTGAGAAAACTGCTTCCAAAGTTCGAACCCAAGTTTGAAATTAGCGTCCAAAAAAATCATGATTTTTCTAAAAATCCAACTTTATGGAAATTTTGTGACTCAATTTGATTAGTACCACGATTCTTACCGCTATTCCAAAATTTCAGCCCGTTTTGTCCCATAGAGCCTGAGAAAACTGCTTCCAAAGTTCGAACCCAAGTCTGAAATTAGCGTCCATAAAAATCATGATTTTTCAAAAAATCCAACTTTATGGAATTTTTGTGACTGAATTTGATTCCAAAGTTCGAACCCAAGTTTGAAATTAGCGTCCATAAAAATCATGATTTTTCTAAAAATCCAAATTAATGGAAATTTTGTGACTGAATTTGATTTGTACCAATCGTGGTAATTAAGAATCGTCTTATCGCTATTCAAAAATTTCAGCCCGTTCTGTCCTATAGAGCCTCAGAAAACTGCTTCCAAAGTTCGAACCCATGTCTGAAATTAGCGTCCATAAAAATCATGATTTTTCTAAAAATTCAACTTAATGGAGATTTTATGACTGATTTCGATTTAAAGCATGATTCTTATAGCTGTTCCAAAATTTCAGCCCGTATGGTCTTATAGAGCATGAGAAAACTGCTTCCAAAGTTCGAACCCAAGTCTGAAATTAGCGTCCATAAAAATCATGATTTTTCTTAAAATCCAACTTTATGGTAATTTTGTGACTGAATTTGATTTGTACCACGATTCTTATCGCTATTCAAAAATTTCAGCCCGTTTGGTCCTATAGAGCCTCAGAACACTGCTTCCAAAGTTCGAACCCAAGTTTGAAATTAGCGTCCATAAAAATCATGATTTTTCTTAAAATCCAACTTTATGGAAATTTTGTGACTGAATTTGATTTGTACCACGATTCTTATCGCTATTCAAAAATTTCAGCCCGTTTGGTCCTATAGAGCCTCAGAAAACTGCTTCCAAAGTTCGAATCCAAGTCTGAAATTAGTTAGCATCCATAAAAATCATGATTTTTCAAAGAATCAAACTTTTTGGATATTTTATGACTGATTTCGATTTAAAGCATGATTCTAATCGCTAATCCAAAATTTCAGCCCGTTTGGTCACATAGAGCCTGAGAAAACTGCTTCCAAAGTTCGAACCCAAGTTTGAAATTAGCGTCCATAAAAATCATGATTTTTCTAAAAATCCAAATTAATGGAAATTTTGTGACTGAATTTGATTTGTACCAATCGTGGTAAGTAAGAATCGTCTTATCGCTATTCAAAAATTTCAGCCCGTTCTGTCCTATAGAGCCTCAGAAAACTGCTTCCAAAGTTCGAACCCATGTCTGAAATTAGCGTCCATAAAAATCATGATTTTTCTAAAAATTCAACTAAATGGAGATTTTATGACTGATTTCGATTTAAAGCATGATTCTTATAGCTGTTCCAAAATTTCAGCCCGTATGGTCTTATAGAGCATGAGAAAACTGCATCCAAAGTTCGAACCCAAGTCTGAAATTAGCGTCCATAAAAATCATGATTTTTCTTAAAATCCAACTTTATGGTAATTTTGTGACTGAATTTGATTTGTACCACGATTCTTATCGCTATTCAAAAATTTCAGCCCGTTTGGTCCTATAGAGCCTCAGAAAACTGCTTCCAAAGTTCGAACCCAAGTCTGAAATTAGCGTCCATAAAAATCATGATTTTTCTAAGAATCAAACTTTTTGGATATTTTATGACTGATTTCGATTTAAAGCATGATTCTTATCGCTAATCCAAAATTTCAGCCCGTTTGGTCACATAGAGCCTGAGAAAACTGCTTCCAAAGTTCGAACCCAAGTTTGAAATTAGCATCCAAAAAAATCATGATTTTTCTAAAAATCCAACTTTATGGAAATTTTGTGACTCAATTTGATTAGTACCACGATTCTTACCGCTATTCCAAAATTTCAGCCCGTTTTGTCCCATAGAGCCTGAGAAAACTGCTTCCAAAGTTCGAACCCAAGTCTGAAATTAGCGTCCATAAAAATCATGATTTTTCAAAAAATCCAACTTTATGGAATTTTTGTGACTGAATTTGATTAGTACCAATCGTGGTAAGTAAGAATCGTCTTATCGATATTCCAAAATTTCAGCCCGTTTGGTCACATAGAGCCTGAGAAAACTGCTTCCAAAGTTCGAACCCAAGTCTGAAATTAGCGTCCATAAAAATCATGATTTTTCTTAAAATCCAACTTTATGGAAATTTTGTGACTGAATTTGATTTGTACCACGATTCTTATCGCTATTCAAAAATTTCAGCCCGTTTGGTCCTATAGAGCCTCAGAAAACTGCTTCCAAAGTTCGAATCCAAGTCTGAAATTAGTTAGCGTCCATAAAAATCATGATTTTTCAAAGAATCAAACTTTTTGGATATTTTATGACTGATTTCGATTTAAAGCATGATTCTAATCGCTAATCCAAAATTTCAGCCCGTTTGGTCACATAGAGCCTGAGAAAACTGCTTCCAAAGTTCGAACCCAAGTTTGAAATTAGCGTCCATAAAAATCATGATTTTTCTAAAAATCCAAATTAATGGAAATTTTGTGACTGAATTTGATTTGTACCAATCGTGGTAAGTAAGAATCGTCTTATCGCTATTCAAAAATTTCAGCCCGTTCTGTCCTATAGAGCCTCAGAAAACTGCTTCCAAAGTTCGAACCCATGTCTGAAATTAGCGTCCATAAAAATCATGATTTTTCTAAAAATTCAACTTAATGGAGATTTTATGACTGATTTCGATTTAAAGCATGATTCTTATAGCTGTTCCAAAATTTCAGCCCGTATGGTCTTATAGAGCATGAGAAAACTGCATCCAAAGTTCGAACCCAAGTCTGAAATTAGCGTCCATAAAAATCATGATTTTTCTTAAAATCCAACTTTATGGTAATTTTGTGACTGAATTTGATTTGTACCACGATTCTTATCGCTATTCAAAAATTTCAGCCCGTTTGGTCCTATAGAGCCTCAGAAAACTGCTTCCAAAGTTCGAACCCAAGTCTGAAATTAGCGTCCATAAAAATCATGATTTTTCTAAGAATCAAACTTTTTGGATATTTTATGACTGATTTCGATTTAAAGCATGATTCTTATCGCTAATCCAAAATTTCAGCCCGTTTGGTCACATAGAGCCTGAGAAAACTGCTTCCAAAGTTCGAACCCAAGTTTGGAATTAGCGTCCAAAAAAATCATGATTTTTCTAAAAATCCAACTTTATGGAAATTTTGTGACTCAATTTGATTAGTACCACGATTCTTACCGCTATTCCAAAATTTCAGCCCGTTTTGTCCCATAGAGCCTGAGAAAACTGCTTCCAAAGTTCGAACCCAAGTCTGAAATTAGCGTCCATAAAAATCATGATTTTTCAAAAAATCCAACTTTATGGAATTTTTGTGACTGAATTTGATTAGTACCAATCGTGGTAAGTAAGAATCGTCTTATCGATATTCCAAAATTTCAGCCCGTTTGGTCACATAGAGCCTGAGAAAACTGCTTCCAAAGTTCGAACCCAAGTTTGAAATTAGCGTCCATAAAAATCATGATTTTTCTAAAAATCCAAATTAATGGAAATTTTGTGACTGAATTTGATTTGTACCAATCGTGGTAAGTAAGAATCGTCTTATCGCTATTCAAAAATTTCAGCCCGTTCTGTCCTAAAGAGCCTCAGAAAACTGCTTCCAAAGTTCGAACCCATGTCTGAAATTAGCGTCCATAAAAATCATGATTTTTCTAAAAATTCAACTTAATGGAGATTTTATGACTGATTTCGATTTAAAGCATGATTCTTATCGCTAATCCAAAATTTCAGCCCGTTTGGTCACATAGAGCCTGAGAAAACTGCTTCCAAAGTTCGAACCCAAGTTTGAAATTAGCGTCCAAAAAAATCATGATTTTTCTAAAAATCCAACTTTATGGAAATTTTGTGACTCAATTTGATTAGTACCACGATTCTTACCGCTATTCCAAAATTTCAGCCCGTTTTGTCCCATAGAGCCTGAGAAAACTGCTTCCAAAGTTCGAACCCAAGTCTGAAATTAGCGTCCATAAAAATCATGATTTTTCAAAAAATCCAACTTTATGGAATTTTTGTGACTGAATTTGATTAGTACCAATCGTGGTAAGTAAGAATCGTCTTATCGATATTCCAAAATTTCAGCCCGTTTGGTCACATAGAGCCTGAGAAAACTGCTTCCAAAGTTCGAACCCAAGTCTGAAATTAGCGTCCATAAAAATCATGATTTTTCTTAAAATCCAACTTTATGGAAATTTTGTGACTGAATTTGATTTGTACCACGATTCTTATCGCTATTCAAAAATTTCAGCCCGTTTGGTCCTATAGAGCCTCAGAAAACTGCTTCCAAAGTTCGAATCCAAGTCTGAAATTAGTTAGCGTCCATAAAAATCATGATTTTTCAAAGAATCAAACTTTTTGGATATTTTATGACTGATTTCGATTTAAAGCATGATTCTAATCGCTAATCCAAAATTTCAGCCCGTATGGTCTTATAGAGCATGAGAAAACTGCATCCAAAGTTCGAACCCAAGTCTGAAATTAGCGTCCATAAAAATCATGATTTTTCTTAAAATCCAACTTTATGGTAATTTTGTGACTGAATTTGATTTGTACCACGATTCTAATCGCTATTCAAAAATTTCAGCCCGTTTGGTCCTATAGAGCCTCAGAAAACTGCTTCCAAAGTTCGAACCCAAGTCTGAAATTAGCGTCCATAAAAATCATGATTTTTCTAAGAATCAAACTTTTTGGATATTTTATGACTGATTTCGATTTAAAGCATGATTCTTATCGCTAATCCAAAATTTCAGCCCGTTTGGTCACATAGAGCCTGAGAAAACTGCTTCCAAAGTTCGAACCCAAGTTTGAAATTAGCGTCCAAAAAAATCATGATTTTTCTAAAAATCCAACTTTATGGAAATTTTGTGACTCAATTTGATTAGTACCACGATTCTTACCGCTATTCCAAAATTTCAGCCCGTTTTGTCCCATAGAGCCTGAGAAAACTGCTTCCAAAGTTCGAACCCAAGTCTGAAATTAGCGTCCATAAAAATCATGATTTTTCAAAAAATCCAACTTTATGGAATTTTTGTGACTGAATTTGATTAGTACCAATCGTGGTAAGTAAGAATCGTCTTATCGATATTCCAAAATTTCAGCCCGTTTGGTCACATAGAGCCTGAGAAAACTGCTTCCAAAGTTCGAACCCAAGTCTGAAATTAGCGTCCATAAAAATCATGATTTTTCTAAAAATCCAACTTTATGGAAATTTTGTGACTGAATTTGATTAGTACCACGATTCTCATCGCTAATCCAAAATTTCAGCCCGTTTGGTCACATAGAGCCTGAGAAAACTGCTTCCAAAGTTCGAACCCAAATCTGAAATTAGCGTCCATTAAAAGCATGATTTTTCATAAAATCCAACTTTATGGAAATTTTGTGTCTGAATTTGATTTGTACCACGATTCTTATCGCAAATCCAAAATTTCAGCCCGTTTGGTCACATAGAGCCTGAGAAAACTGCTTCCAAAGTTCGAACCCAAGTCTGAAATTAGCGTCCATAAAAATCATGATTTTTCTTAAAATCCAACTTTATGGAAATTTTGTGACTGAATTTGATTTGTACCATGATTCTTATCGCAAATCCAAAATTTCAGCCCGTTTGGTCACATAGAGCCTGAGAAAACTGCTTCCAAAGTTCGAACCCAAGTCTGAAATTAAGGTCCATTAAAATCATGATTTTTCTAAAAATCCAACTTTATGGAAATTTTGTGACTGAATTTGATTTGTACCACGATTCTTATCGCTATTCAAAAATTTCAGCCCGTTTGGTCCTATAGAGCCTCAGAAAACTGCTTCCAAAGTTCGAATCCAAGTCTGAAATTAGCGTCCATAAAAATCATGTTTTTTTCTAAAAATCCAACTTAATGGAGATTTTATGACTGATTTCGATTTAAAGCATGATTCTAATCGCTGTTCCAAAATTTCAGCCCGTTTGGTGACATAGAGCCTGAGAAAACTGCTTCCAAAGTTCGAACCCAAGTCTGAAATTAGCGTCCATAAAAATCATGATTTTTCTAAGAATCAAACTTTTTGGATATTTTATGACTGATTTCGATTTAAAGCATGATTCTTATCGCTAATCCAAAATTTCAGCCCGTTTATTCACATAGAGCCTGAGAAAACTGCTTCCAAAGTTCGAACCCAAGTCTGAAATTAGCGTCCATAAAAATCATGATTTTTCTTAAAATCCAACTTTATGGAAATTTTGTGACTGAATTTGATTTGTACCACGATTCTTATCGCTATTCAAAAATTTCAGCCCGTTTGGTCCTATAGAGCCTCAGAAAACTGCTTCCAAAGTTCGAACCCAAGTCTGAAATTAGTTTGCGTCCATAAAAATCATGATTTTTCAAAGAATCAAACTTTTTGGATATTTTATGACTGATTTCGATTTAAAGCATGATTCTAATCGCTAATCCAAAATTTCAGCAGGTTTTGTCCCATAGAGCCTGAGAAAACTGCTTCCAAAGTTCAAACCCAAGTCTGAAATTAGCGTCCATAAAAATCATGATTTTTCTAAAAATCCAACTTTATGGTAATTTTGTGACTGAATTTGATTTGTACCACGATTCTTATCGCTATTCAAAAATTTCAGCCCGTTTGGTCCTATAGAGCCTGAGAAAACTGCTTCCAAAGTTCGAACCCAAGTCTGACTTTAGCGTCCATAAAAATCATGATTTTTCTAAGAATCAAACTTTTTGGATATTTTATGACTGATTTCGATTTAAAGCATGATTCTTATCGCTAATCCAAAATTTCAGCCCGTTTGGTCACATAGAGCCTGAGAAAACTGCTTCCAAAGTTCGAACCCAAGTCTGAAATAAGCGTCCATAAAAATCATGATTTTTCTAAAAATCCAACTTTATGGAAATTTTGTGACTGAATTTGATTAGTACCACGATTCTTATCGCTAATCCAAAATTTCAACCCGTTTGGTCACATAGAGCCTGAGAAAACTGCTTCCAAAGTTCGAACCCAAGTCTGAAATTAGCGTCCATTAAAATCATGATTTTTCTTAAAATCCAACTTTATGGATATTTTATGGCTGATTTCGATTTAAAGCATGATTCTTATCGCTAATCCAAAATTTCAGCAGGTTTTGTCCCATAGAGCCTGAGAAAACTGCTTCCAAAGTTCGAACCCAAGTCTGAAATTAGCGTCCATTAAAATCATGATTTTTCTTAAAATCCAACTTTATGGATATTTTATGACTGATTTCGATTTAAAGCATGATTCTTATCGCTAATCCAAAATTTCAGCAGGTTTTGTCCCATAGAGCCTGAGAAAACTGCTTCCAAAGTTCAAACCCAAGTCTGAAATTAGCGTCCATAAAAATCATGATTTTTCTAAAAATCCAACTTTATGGTAATTTTGTGACTGAATTTGATTTGTACCACGATTCTTATCGCTATTCAAAAATTTCAGCCCGTTTGGTCCTATAGAGCCTGAGAAAACTGCTTCCAAAGTTCGAACCCAAGTCTGACTTAAGCGTCCATAAAAATCATGATTTTTCTAAGAATCAAACTTTTTGGATATTTTATGACTGATTTCGATTTAAAGCATGATTCTTATCGCTAATCCAAAATTTCAGCCCGTTTGGTCACATAGAGCCTGAGAAAACTGCTTCCAAAGTTCGAACCCAAGTCTGAAATAAGCGTCCATAAAAATCATGATTTTTCTAAAAATCCAACTTTATGGAAATTTTGTGACTGAATTTGATTTGTACCACGATTCTTATCGCAAATCCTAAATTTCAGCACGTTTGGTCACATAGAGCCTGAGAAAACTGCTTCCAAAGTTCGAACCCAAGTCTGAAATTAGCGTCCATAAAAATCATGATTTTTCTTAAAATCCAACTATATGGAAATTTTGTGACTGAATTTGATTTGTACCACGATTCTTATCGCAAATCCAAAATTTCAGCCCGTTTGGTCACATAGAGCCTGAGAAAACTGCTTCCAAAGTTCGAACCCAAGTCTGAAATTAGCGTCCATTAAAATCATGATTTTTCTAAAAATCCAACTTTATGGAAATTTTGTGACTGAATTTGATAAGTACCACGATTCTTATCGCTAATCCAAAATTTCAGCCCGTTTGGTCACATAGAGCCTGAGAAAACTGCTTCCAAAGTTCGAACCCAAGTCTGACTTAAGCGTCCATAAAAATCATGATTTTTCTAAGAATCAAACTTTTTGGATATTTTATGACTGATTTCGATTTAAAGCATGATTCTTATCGCTAATCCAAAATTTCAGCCCGTTTGGTCACATAGAGCCTGAGAAAACTGCTTCCAAAGTTCGAACCCAAGTCTGAAATAAGCGTCCATAAAAATCATGATTTTTCTAAAAATCCAACTTTATGGAAATTTTGTGACTGAATTTGATTTGTACCACGATTCTTATCGCAAATCCTAAATTTCAGCACGTTTGGTCACATAGAGCCTGAGAAAACTGCTTCCAAAGTTCGAACCCAAGTCTGAAATTAGCGTCCATAAAAATCATGATTTTTCTTAAAATCCAACTTTATGGAAATTTTGTGACTGAATTTGATTTGTACCACGATTCTTATCGCAAATCCAAAATTTCAGCCCGTTTGGTCACATAGAGCCTGAGAAAACTGCTTCCAAAGTTCGAACACAAGTCTGAAATTAGCGTCCATTAAAATCATGATTTTTCTAAAAATCCAACTTTATGGAAATTTTGTGACTGAATTTGATTAGTACCACGATTCTTATCGCTAATCCAAAATTTCAGCCCGTTTGGTCACATAGAGCCTGAGAAAACTGCTTCCAAAGTTCGAACCCAAGTCTGAAATTAGCGTCCATTAAAATCATGATTTTTCTTAAAATCCAACTTTATGGAAATTTTGTGACTGAATTTGATTTGTACCACGATTCTTATCGCAAATCCTAAATTTCAGCACGTTTGGTCACATAGAGCCTGAGAAAACTGCTTCCAAAGTTCGAACCCAAGTCTGAAATTAGCGTCCATAAAAATCATGATTTTTCTTAAAATCCAACTTTATGGAAATTTTGTGACTGAATTTGATTAGTACCACGATTCTTATCGCTAATCCAAAATTTCAACCCGTTTGGTCACATAGAGCCTGAGAAAACTGCTTCCAAAGTTCGAACCCAAGTCTGAAATTAGCGTCCATTAAAATCATGATTTTTCTTAAAATCCAACTTTATGGATATTTTATGACTGATTTCGATTTAAAGCATGATTCTTATCGCTAATCCAAAATTTCAGCAGGTTTTGTCCCATAGAGCCTGAGAAAACTGCTTCCAAAGTTCAAACCCAAGTCTGAAATTAGCGTCCATAAAAATCATGATTTTTCTAAAAATCCAACTTTATGGTAATTTTGTGACTGAATTTGATTTGTACCACGATTCTTATCGCTATTCAAAAATTTCAGCCCGTTTGGTCCTATAGAGCCTGAAAAAACTGCTTCCAAAGTTCGAACCCAAGTCTGACTTAAGCGTCCATAAAAATCATGATTTTTCTAAGAATCAAACTTTTTGGATATTTTATGACTGATTTCGATTTAAAGCATGATTCTTATCGCTAATCCAAAATTTCAGCCCGTTTGGTCACATAGAGCCTGAGAAAACTGCTTCCAAAGTTCGAACCCAAGTCTGAAATAAGCGTCCATAAAAATCATGATTTTTCTAAAAATCCAACTTTATGGAAATTTTGTGACTGAATTTGATTAGTACCACGATTCTTATCGCTAATCCAAAATTTCAACCCGTTTGGTCACATAGAGCCTGAGAAAACTGCTTCCAAAGTTCGAACCCAAGTCTGAAATTAGCGTCCATTAAAATCATGATTTTTCTAAAAATCCAACTTTATGGAAATTTTGAGACTGAATTTGATTTGTACCACGATTCTTATCGCTATTCGAAAATTTCAGCCCGTTTGGTCCTATAGAGCCTCAGAAAACTGCTTCCAAAGTTCGAATCCAAGTCTGAAATTAGCGTCCATAAAAATCATGATTTTTCTAAAAATCCAACTTTATGGTAATTTTGTGACTGAATTTGATTTTTACCACGATTCTTATCGCTATTCAAAAATTTCGGCCCGTTTGGTCCTATAGAGCCTCAGAAAACTGCTTCCAAAGTTCGAACCCAAGTCTGAAATTAGCGTCCATAAAAATCATGATTTTTCTAAGAATCAAACTTTTTGGATATTTTATGACTGATTTCGATTTAAAGCATGATTCTAATCGCTAATCCAACATTTCAGCCCGTTTGGTCACATAGAGCCTGAGAAAACTGCTTCCAAAGTTCGAACCCAAGTTTGAAATTAGCGTCCATAAAAATCATGATTTTTCTAAAAATCCAACTTAATGGAGATTTTAGGTTAGGTTAGGTTAGGTTAGGTTAGGTTAGGTTAGGTTAGGTTAGGTTAGGTTAGGTTAGGTTAGGTTAGGTTAGGTTAGGTTAGGTTAGGTTAGGTTAGGTTAGGTTAGGTTAGGTTAGGTTAGGTTAGGTTAGGTTAGGTTAGGTTAGGTTAGGTTAGGTTAGGTTAGGTTAGGTTAGGTTAGGTTAGGTTAGGTTAGGTTAGGTTAGGTTAGGTTAGGTTAGGTTAGGTTAGGTTAGGTTAGGTTAGGTTAGGTTAGGTTAGGTTAGGTTAGGTTAGGTTAGGTTAGGTTAGGTTAGGTTAGGTTAGGTTAGGTTAGGTTAGGTTAGGTTAGGTTAGGTTAGGTTAGGTTAGGTTAGGTTAGGTTAGGTTAGGTTAGGTTAGGTTAGGTTAGG
>NW_028301283.1:300000-385000 GCF_061612785.1 Hesperophylax consimilis
AAATCATTCACAAAATCTCCATAAAGTTGTATTTTTAGAAAAATTATGATTTTTAGTGACCCAAATTTCAGACTTGGGTTCGAACTTTGCAAGCAGTGTTCTCAGGTTTTAAGGGACCAAACGGGCTGAAATATTGGAATAGTGATAAGAATCGTTATCCAAATCGAACTCAGTCACAAAATCTTCATAAAGTTGTCTTTTTAGAAAAACCATCTTTTTTATGGAGCCTAATTCCAGCCTTGGGTTCCAACTTTGTAAGCAGTTTTCTCAGGTTGTATGGGACTAAATTGGCTGAAATTAAGGAAAAGTGATAAGAAGCATGGTACAAATCGAAATCAGTTACAAATCTCCATAAAGTTGTATTTTTAGAAAAATTATGATTTTTATGGACGCTAATTTCAGACTTGGGTTCGAACTTTAGAAGCAGTTTTCTTAGGTTCTATGGGACCAAACTGGCTGAAATATTGGAATAGTGATAAGAATCGATATCCAAATTGAACTCAGTCACAAAATCTCCATAAAGTTGTATTTTTAGAAAAATCATGATTTTTATGGACGCTAATTTCAGACTTGGGTTCGAACTTTAGAAGCAGTTTTTTCAGGTTCTATGGGACCAAACTGGCTGAAATATTGGAATAAAGATAAGAATCGTTATCCAAATCGAACTCAGTCACAAAATCTCCATAAAGTTGTATTTTTAGAAAAACCATCTTTTTTATGGAGGCTAATTTGAGACTTAGGTACGAACTTTAGAAGCAGTTTTCTCAGGTTCGATGCAACCAAACTGGCTGAAATTTTGAAATAGTTATAAGAATCGCTATCCAAATCGAATTCAGTCACAAAATCTCCATAAAGTTCTCTTTTTAGAAAAACCATCATTTTTATGGAGCTTTTCCAGCCATGGGATCCGACTTTGGAAGCAGTTTTCTCAGGTCGTATGGGACTAAATTGGCTGAAATTAAGGAAAAGTGATAAGAAGCATGGGACAAATCGAAATCAGTTACAAATCTCCATAAAGTTGTATTTTTAGAAAAATTATGATTTTTATGGACGCACATTTCAGACTTGGGTTCGAACTTTGAAAGCAGTTTTCTCAGGTTTTATGGGACCAAACGGGCTGAAATATTGGAATAGTGATAAGAATCGTTAACCAAATCGAACTCAGTCACAAAATCTTCATAAAGTTTAATTTTAAGAAAAACCATCTTTTTTATGGAGCCTAATTTCAGCCTTGGGTTCAAACTTGGGAAGCAGTTTTCTCAGGTTCTATGGGACCAAACTGGCTGAAATTTTCTAATATTGATAAGAATCGCTAACCAAATTGAATTCAGTCACAAAATCTCCATAAAGTTGTATTTTTAGAAAATTTTTAATTTTTTTGGACGCTAATTTCAGATAAAATAAAATAAAATACTTTTTTGTTTTAAAACCACGATATTTATTAATTTAAGAACCGATGATGCTTAAGTAAAGCGAAACCGGTCGGTTCTTAAATTAATAAATATCGTGGTTTTAAAACAAAAAAGTATTTTATTTTATTAAATATGTCAAACCACAAAGTGATTGCTTTCTACAATAATAGCTAATTTCAGACTTGGGTTCGAACTTTGGAAGCAGTTTTCTCAGGTTCTTTGGGACCAAATTGGCTGAAATTTAGGAAAAGTGATAAGAAGCATGGTACAAATCGAAATCAGTCACAAAATCTCCATAAAATTGTATTTTTAGAAAAATTATTATTTTTATGGACGCTTATTTCAGACTTGGGGTCGAAATTTGGAAGCAGTTTTCTCAGGTTCTATGGGACCAAACTGGCTGAAATTTTGTAATAGTGATAAGAATCGCAATCAAAATCGAACTCAGTCACAAAATCTCCATAAAGTCGTATTTTTAGAAAAATTATGATTTTTATGGACGCTAATTTCAGACTTGGGTTCGAACTTTAGAAGCAGTTTTCTCAGGTTCTATGCGACCAAACTGGCTGAAATTTCGAAATAGTCATAAGAATCGCTAACCAAATTGAATTCAGTCACAAAATCTCCATAAAATTTTATTTTAAGAAAAATTATTATTTTGATGGACGCTAATTTCAGACTTGGGTTCAAACTTTTGAAGCAGTTTTGTCAGGTTCTATGGACCAAATTGGCTGAAATTTAGGAAAAGTTATTAGAAGCATGGTACAAATCGAAATCAGTCATAAAATCTCCATAAAAATGTATTTTTAGAAAAATTATGATTTTTAGTGACGCAAATTTCAGACTTGGGTTCGAACTTTGCAAGCAGTTTTCTCATGTTTTAAGGGACCAAACGGGCTGAAATATTGGAATAGTGATAAGAATCGTTATCCAAATCGAACTCAGTCAAAAAATTCTCATAAAGTTGTCTTTTTAGAAAAACCATCTTTTTTATGGAGCCTTATTTCAGCCTTGGGTTCGAACTTTGTAAGCAGTTTTCTCAGGTTGTATGGGACTAAATTGGCTGAAATTAAGGAAAAGTGATAAGAAGCATGGTACAAATCGAAATCAGTTACAAATCTCCATAAAGTTGTATTTTTAGAAAAATTATGATTTTTATGGACGCTAATTTCAGACTTGGGTTCGAAATTTAGAAGCAGTTTTCTCAGGTTCTATGCGACCAAACTGGCTGAAATTTCGAAATAGTCATAAGAATCGCTAACCAAATTGAATTCAGTCACAAAATCTCCATAAAATTTTATTTTAAGAAAAATTATTATTTTGATGGACGCTAATTTCAGACTTGGGTTCGAACTTTGGAAGCAGTTTTCTCAGGTTCTATGGGACCAAATTGGCTGAAATTTAGGAAAAGTGATAAGAAGCATGGTACAAATCGAAATCAGTCACAAAATCTCCATAAAATTGTATTTTTAGAAAAATTATTATTTTTATGGACGCTTATTTCAGACTTGGGTTCGAAATTTGGAAGCAGTTTTCTCAGGTTCTATGGGACCAAACTGGCTGAAATTTTGTAATAGTGATAAGAATCGCAATAAAAATCGAACTCAGTCACAAAATCTCCATAAAGTCGTATTTTTAGAAAAATTATGATTTTTATGGACGCTTATTTCAGACTTGGGTTCGAACTTTAGAAGCAGTTTTCTCAGGTTCTATGCGACCAAACTGGCTGAAATTTCGAAATAGTCATAAGAATCGCTAACCAAATTAAATTCAGTCACAAAATCTCCATAAAATTTTATTTTAAGAAAAATTATTATTTTGATGGACGCTAATTTCAGACTTGGGTTCGAACTTTTGAAGCAGTTTTGTCAGGTTCTATGGACCAAATAGGCTGAAATTTAGGAAAAAGGATAAGAAGCATGGTACAAATCGAAATCATTCACAAAATCTCCATAAAGTTGTATTTTTAGAAAAATTATGATTTTTATGGACGCTAATTTCAGACTTGGGTTCGAAATTTAGAAGCAGTTTTCTCAGGTTCTATGCGACCAAACTGGCTGAAATTTCGAAATAGTCATAAGAATCGCTAACCAAATTGAATTCAGTCACAAAATCTCCATAAAATTTTATTATAAGAAAAATTATTATTTTGATGGACGCTAATTTCAGACTTGGGTTCGAACTTTTGAAGCAGTTTTGTCAGGTTCTATGGACCAAATAGGCTGAAATTTAGGAAAAAGGATAAGAAGCATGGTACAAATCGAAATCATTCACAAAATCTCCATAAAGTTGTATTTTTAGAAAAATTATGATTTTTAGTGACCCAAATTTCAGACTTGGGTTCGAACTTTGCAAGCAGTGTTCTCAGGTTTTAAGGGACCAAACGGGCTGAAATATTGGAATAGTGATAAGAATCGTTATCCAAATCGAACTCAGTCACAAAATCTTCATAAAGTTGTCTTTTTAGAAAAACCATCTTTTTTATGGAGCCTAATTCCAGCCTTGGGTTCCAACTTTGTAAGCAGTTTTCTCAGGTTGTATGGGACTAAATTGGCTGAAATTAAGGAAAAGTGATAAGAAGCATGGTACAAATCGAAATCAGTTACAAATCTCCATAAAGTTGTATTTTTAGAAAAATTATGATTTTTATGGACGCTAATTTCAGACTTGGGTTCGAACTTTAGAAGCAGTTTTCTTAGGTTCTATGGGACCAAACTGGCTGAAATATTGGAATAGTGATAAGAATCGATATCCAAATTGAACTCAGTCACAAAATCTCCATAAAGTTGTATTTTTAGAAAAATCATGATTTTTATGGACGCTAATTTCAGACTTGGGTTCGAACTTTAGAAGCAGTTTTTTCAGGTTCTATGGGACCAAACTGGCTGAAATATTGGAATAAAGATAAGAATCGTTATCCAAATCGAACTCAGTCACAAAATCTCCATAAAGTTGTATTTTTAGAAAAACCATCTTTTTTATGGAGGCTAATTTGAGACTTAGGTACGAACTTT
Source organism: Hesperophylax consimilis (assembly GCF_061612785.1). Classification (NCBI taxonomy): domain Eukaryota; kingdom Metazoa; phylum Arthropoda; class Insecta; order Trichoptera; family Limnephilidae; genus Hesperophylax; species Hesperophylax consimilis. Next base: position 304,427 of record NW_028301283.1, read on the forward strand.
AGAAGCAGTTTTCTCAGGTTCGATGCAACCAAACTGGCTGAAATTTTGAAATAGTGATAAGAATCGCTATCCAAATCGAATTCAGTCACAAAATCTCCATAAAGTTCTCTTTTTAGAAAAACCATCATTTTTATGGAGCTTTTCCAGCCATGGGATCCGACTTTGGAAGCAGTTTTCTCAGGTCGTATGGGACTAAATTGGCTGAAATTAAGGAAAAGTGATAAGAAGCATGGGACAAATCGAAATCAGTTACAAATCTCCATAAAGTTGTATTTTTAGAAAAATTATGATTTTTATGGACGCACATTTCAGACTTGGGTTCGAACTTTGAAAGCAGTTTTCTCAGGTTTTATGGGACCAAACGGGCTGAAATATTGGAATAGTGATAAGAATCGTTAACCAAATCGAACTCAGTCACAAAATCTTCATAAAGTTTAATTTTAAGAAAAACCATCTTTTTTATGGAGCCTAATTTCAGCCTTGGGTTCAAACTTGGGAAGCAGTTTTCTCAGGTTCTATGGGACCAAACTGGCTGAAATTTTCTAATATTGATAAGAATCGCTAACCAAATTGAATTCAGTCACAAAATCTCCATAAAGTTGTATTTTTAGAAAATTTTTAATTTTTTTGGACGCTAATTTCAGATAAAATAAAATAAAATACTTTTTTGTTTTAAAACCACGATATTTATTAATTTAAGAACCGATGATGCTTAAGTAAAGCGAAACCGGTCGGTTCTTAAATTAATAAATATCGTGGTTTTAAAACAAAAAAGTATTTTATTTTATTAAATATGTCAAACCACAAAGTGATTGCTTTCTACAATAATAGCTAATTTCAGACTTGGGTTCGAACTTTGGAAGCAGTTTTCTCAGGTTCTTTGGGACCAAATTGGCTGAAATTTAGGAAAAGTGATAAGAAGCATGGTACAAATCGAAATCAGTCACAAAATCTCCATAAAATTGTATTTTTAGAAAAATTATTATTTTTATGGACGCTTATTTCAGACTTGGGGTCGAAATTTGGAAGCAGTTTTCTCAGGTTCTATGGGACCAAACTGGCTGAAATTTTGTAATAGTGATAAGAATCGCAATCAAAATCGAACTCAGTCACAAAATCTCCATAAAGTCGTATTTTTAGAAAAATTATGATTTTTATGGACGCTAATTTCAGACTTGGGTTCGAACTTTAGAAGCAGTTTTCTCAGGTTCTATGCGACCAAACTGGCTGAAATTTCGAAATAGTCATAAGAATCGCTAACCAAATTGAATTCAGTCACAAAATCTCCATAAAATTTTATTTTAAGAAAAATTATTATTTTGATGGACGCTAATTTCAGACTTGGGTTCAAACTTTTGAAGCAGTTTTGTCAGGTTCTATGGACCAAATTGGCTGAAATTTAGGAAAAGTTATTAGAAGCATGGTACAAATCGAAATCAGTCATAAAATCTCCATAAAAATGTATTTTTAGAAAAATTATGATTTTTAGTGACGCAAATTTCAGACTTGGGTTCGAACTTTGCATGCAGTTTTCTCATGTTTTAAGGGACCAAACGGGCTGAAATATTGGAATAGTGATAAGAATCGTTATCCAAATCGAACTCAGTCAAAAAATTCTCATAAAGTTGTCTTTTTAGAAAAACCATCTTTTTTATGGAGCCTTATTTCAGCCTTGGGTTCGAACTTTGTAAGCAGTTTTCTCAGGTTGTATGGGACTAAATTGGCTGAAATTAAGGAAAAGTGATAAGAAGCATGGTACAAATCGAAATCAGTTACAAATCTCCATAAAGTTGTATTTTTAGAAAAATTATGATTTTTATGGACGCTAATTTCAGACTTGGGTTCGAAATTTAGAAGCAGTTTTCTCAGGTTCTATGCGACCAAACTGGCTGAAATTTCGAAATAGTCATAAGAATCGCTAACCAAATTGAATTCAGTCACAAAATCTCCATAAAATTTTATTTTAAGAAAAATTATTATTTTGATGGACGCTAATTTCAGACTTGGGTTCGAACTTTTGAAGCAGTTTTGTCAGGTTCTATGGACCAAATAGGCTGAAATTTAGGAAAAAGGATAAGAAGCATGGTACAAATCGAAATCATTCACAAAATCTCCATAAAGTTGTATTTTTAGAAAAATTATGATTTTTAGTGACCCAAATTTCAGACTTGGGTTCGAACTTTGCAAGCAGTTTTCTCAGGTTTTAAGGGACCAAACGGGCTGAAATATTGGAATAGTGATAAGAATCGTTATCCAAATCGAACTCAGTCACAAAATCTTCATAAAGTTGTCTTTTTAGAAAAACCATCTTTTTTATGGAGCCTAATTCCAGCCTTGGGTTCCAACTTTGTAAGCAGTTTTCTCAGGTTGTATGGGACTAAATTGGCTGAAATTAAGGAAAAGTGATAAGAAGCATGGTACAAATCGAAATCAGTTACAAATCTCCATAAAGTTGTATTTTTAGAAAAATTATGATTTTTATGGACGCTAATTTCAGACTTGGGTTCGAACTTTAGAAGCAGTTTTCTTAGGTTCTATGGGACCAAACTGGCTGAAATATTGGAATAGTGATAAGAATCGATATCCAAATTGAACTCAGTCACAAAATCTCCATAAAGTTGTATTTTTAGAAAAATCATGATTTTTATGGACGCTAATTTCAGACTTGGGTTCGAACTTTAGAAGCAGTTTTTTCAGGTTCTATGGGACCAAACTGGCTGAAATATTGGAATAAAGATAAGAATCGTTATCCAAATCGAACTCAGTCACAAAATCTCCATAAAGTTGTATTTTTAGAAAAACCATCTTTTTTATGGAGGCTAATTTGAGACTTAGGTACGAACTTAAGAAGCAGTTTTCTCAGGTTCTATGCAACCAAACTGGCTGAAATTTTGAAATAGTGATTTTTATGGACGCACGTTTCAGACTTGGGTTCGAACTTTGAAAGCAGTTTTCTTTATGGGACCAAACGGGCTGAAATATTGGAATAGTGATAAGAATCGTTAACCAAATCGAACTCAGTCACAAAATCTTCATAAAGTTTAATTTTAAGAAAAACCATCTTTTTTATGGAGCCTAATTTCAGCCTTGGGTTCAAACTTGGGAAGCAGTTTTCTCAGGTTCTATGGGACCAAACTGGCTGAAATTTTCTAATATTGATAAGAATCGCTAACCAAATTGAATTCAGTCACAAAATCTCCATAAAGTTGTATTTTTAGAAATTTTTTAATTTTTTTGGACGCTAATTTCAGATAAAATAAAATAAAATACTTTTTTGTTTTAAAACCACGATATTTATTAATTTAAGAACCGACCGGTTTCGCTTTACTTAAGCATCATCAGGGTACAATTTGTACCCTGATGATGCTTAAGTAAAGCGAAACCGGTCGGTTCTTAAATTAATAAATATCGTGGTTTTAAAACAAAAAAGTATTTTATTTTATTAAATATGTCAAACCACAAAGTGATTGCTTTCTACAATAATAGCTAATTTCAGACTTGGGTTCGAACTTTGGAAGCAGTTTTCTCAGGTTCTATGGGACCAAATTGGCTGAAATTTAGGAAAAGTGATAAGAAGCATGGTACAAATCGAAATCAGTCACAAAATCTCCATAAAATTGTATTTTTAGAAAAATTATTATTTTTATGGACCCTTATTTCAGACTTGGGGTCGAAATTTGGAAGCAGTTTTCTCAGGTTCTATGGGACCAAACTGGCTGAAATTTTGTAATAGTGATAAGAATCGCAATCAAAATCGAACTCAGTCACAAAATCTCCATAAAGTCGTATTTTTAGAAAAATTATGATTTTTATGGACGCTTATTTCAGACTTGGGTTCGAACTTTAGAAGCAGTTTTCTCAGGTTCTATGCGACCAAACTGGCTGAAATTTCGAAATAGTCATAAGAATCGCTAACCAAATACAATTCAGTCACAAAATCTCCATAAAATTTTATTTTAAGAAAAATTATTATTTTGATGGACGCTAATTTCAGACTTGGGTTCGAACTTTTGAAGCAGTTTTGTCAGGTTCTATGGACCAAATTGGCTGAAATTTAGGAAAAGTTATTAGAAGCATGGTACAAATCGAAATCAGTCATAAAATCTCCATAAAAATGTATTTTTAGAAAAATTATGATTTTTAGTGACGCAAATTTCAGACTTGGGTTCGAACTTTGCAAGCAGTTTTCTCAGGTTTTAAGGGACCAAACGGGCTGAAATATTGGAATAGTGATAAGAATCGTTATCCAAATCGAACTCAGTCAAAAAATTCTCATAAAGTTGTCTTTTTAGAAAAACCATCTTTTTTATGGAGCCTTATTTCAGCCTTGGGTTCGATTTTTGTAAGCAGTTTTCTCAGGTTGTATGGGACTAAATTGGCTGAAATTAAGGAAAAGTGATAAGAAGCATGGTACAAATCGAAATCAGTTACAAATCTCCATAAAGTTGTATTTTTAGAAAAATTATGATTTTTATGGACGCTAATTTCAGACTTGGGTTCGAAATTTAGAAGCAGTTTTCTCAGGTTCTATGCGACCAAACTGGCTGAAATTTCGAAATAGTCATAAGAATCGCTAACCAAATTGAATTCAGTCACAAAATCTCCATAAAATTTTATTTTAAGAAAAATTATTATTTTGATGGACGCTAATTTCAGACTTGGGTTCGAACTTTTGAAGCAGTTTTGTCAGGTTCTATGGACCAAATAGGCTGAAATTTAGGAAAAAGGATAAGAAGCATGGTACAAATCGAAATCATTCACAAAATCTCCATAAAGTTGTATTTTTAGAAAAATTATGATTTTTAGTGACCCAAATTTCAGACTTGGGTTCGAACTTTGCAAGCAGTTTTCTCAGGTTTTAAGGGACCAAACGGGCTGAAATATTGGAATAGTGATAAGAATCGTTATCCAAATCGAACTCAGTCACAAAATCTTCATAAAGTTGTCTTTTTAGAAAAACCATCTTTTTTATGGAGCCTAATTCCAGCCTTGGGTTCCAACTTTGTAAGCAGTTTTCTCAGGTTGTATGGGACTAAATTGGCTGAAATTAAGGAAAAGTGATAAGAAGCATGGTACAAATCGAAATCAGTTACAAATCTCCATAAAGTTGTATTTTTAGAAAAATTATGATTTTTATGGACGCTAATTTCAGACTTGGGTTCGAACTTTAGAAGCAGTTTTCTTAGGTTCTATGGGACCAAACTGGCTGAAATATTGGAATAGTGATAAGAATCGATATCCAAATTGAACTCAGTCACAAAATCTCCATAAAGTTGTATTTTTAGAAAAATCATGATTTTTATGGACGCTAATTTCAGACTTGAGTTCGAACTTTAGAAGCAGTTTTTTCAGGTTCTATGGGACCAAACTGGCTGAAATATTGGAATAAAGATAAGAATCGTTATCCAAATCGAACTCAGTCACAAAATCTCCATAAAGTTGTATTTTTAGAAAAACCATCTTTTTTATGGAGGCTAATTTGAGACTTAGGTACGAACTTTAGAAGCAGTTTTCTCAGGTTCTATGCAACCAAACTGGCTGAAATTTTGAAATAGTGATAAGAATCGCTATCGCAATCGAATTCAGTCACAAAATCTCCATAAAGTTCTCTTTTTAGAAAAACCATCATTTTTATGGAGCTTTTCCAGCCATGGGATCCGACTTTGGAAGCAGTTTTCTCAGGTCGTATGGGACTAAATTGGCTGAAATTAAGGAAAAGTGATAAGAAGCATGGGACAAATCGAAATCAGTTACAAATCTCCATAAAGTTGTATTTTTAGAAAAATTATGATTTTTATGGACGCTTATTTCAGACTTGGGTTCGAAATTTGGAAGCAGTTTTCTCAGGTTCTATGGGACCAAACTGGCTGAAATTTTGTAATAGTGATAAGAATCGCAATCAAAATCGAACTCAGTCACAAAATCTCCATAAAGTCGTATTTTTAGAAAAATTATGATTTTTATGGACGCTAATTTCAGACTTGGGTTCGAAATTTAGAAGCAGTTTTCTCAGGTTCTATGCGACCAAACTGGCTGAAATAATGGAATAGTCTTAAGAGGGTTCCACTGTAAACAGGGTGTATCGGCACGTACCCGACAAACTTTAACCAGCTATTCCTTAGCATATTTGGAGTAAAAAATCTTATGTGCACTTTGCTGTCCGGTAACGTTTTTTTTTAATAAAAAAATTATTATTCATATTTTCACCACATGTCACCACTGTTTTATCCTTTGTCAAAGTTCGAAAACCCATCTGGCAAATATTTTATTCGAATTCCGTTGAATAATGCACGTGTGTGCCTATATTGGTGCACTTCTACAATCACAACGAAATGGCACGGCACCATTCGTCTCATTTTTAACTATTATTATTTAGTGTGTGCGAAAGAGCGAAGACGATCTTCGACATACTTGCTTATAACAGCTGTTGAACACAAAACTCAATTCCAATGACAGTGATGTAGTGTGGAAATTTAATTTTTTTTTGTTTTTAATTGAAAAAAAATGCTACCGGACAGCAAAGTGCCCATAACATTTTTTACTCCAAATATGCTAAGGAATAGCTGGTTAAAGTTTGTCGGGTTAGTGCCGATACACCCTGTATAATTTAAAAAATCTAATATTATAATAAAATTAATACGTACTACATAATTCTAAAATTTCAGTAAATAATATTTTTGCTACCCACCATTTATACGTATTTCATAACTAGGTTACAATTTTGTAGGTTATTTTTTTGTTTTTCATCATTTGTATGGATTTAAATAAATAATTTTTAAAAGTAAATAAGTAATATTTTTTCTTTGTTTTGTTACCCAACATTTAAAAAGGTAAATGCCCGTAAATGAGCAATATTTCAAGGCACTGTCTGGAGAATTTGAACAATTCTTAAAATTTTAGCGTTCATTTTCGGGTTCTGTGAAAGACTTATTCAAGTTCTGTTTTTATATCATTGTAGGCTAGTTGCTTGACAAAACTGAAATTATCACAGAACTTGAAAATGAACGTTGAAATTTGATGAATTGTTCAGATTCTCCGAAACAACCCGTCCTAAGGGCGAGTTGTTTCGGAAAAAATCACGTGTGAAAAAGTCATCACAACGTCAATCCACTCAATTTTCCATAAATTGGGTTGTTTCATCGTCCGTCAAGAGAAAATTCAACGAAATATTCATGAAAATGTGATAATAATAATAATAACTTAAATAATCAACTTATAAAGGTAAGAAAATAGTAATACCGGGCATTTCAATTAAAAGAGGAATTTTTCAAGGAGACTCATTGAGTCCTCTTTGGTTTTGCTTAGCATTGAATCCTCTATCTAAAATGTTAATTAAAAGCAAGTTTGGAATAAAAGTTAAGGGTAATACAGGGGAGAGTAGTACAATTTCGCATTTATTATTTATGGATGACATAAAATTATTTTCGAATTCTGAACAAAATTTAGAGAAAATGATTGAGGTAGTTAAAAACTTTTCAGATGATATCAAAATGACTTTTGGTTTAGATAAATGTAGAACGATCCATATAGAGAAAGGCAAAATTGTAGATGGGGACGAGAGTATATTTAGAAATTTCCAAATTACTAGTATGAAAAGGGATGAGGTTTATAAATATTTAGGATACCCACAATCAAATAGATTAGACCATACTAGTATTAAAAATGATATTAGGATTAAATTTCAAACTAGGACCAGGAAAATTTTAAAATGCAATCTATCTGCTAAAAATTTAGTAAAAGCAATAAATACTTGGGCAATACCTCTATTAACGTACTCATTTGGCATAATTAAATGGTCTAATACAGATTTAGATAACTTAGAAAGATTAATTAGAACTACGCTAACAAAGTTTAATTGCCATCATCCAAATTCAGCTATAGAACGAGTTAATTTACCTAGAAATTTAGGAGGTAGAGGTATAGTCAAAATAACTTCTTCAAAACATAATCAGGTAGAAATGCTAAGAACTTTTTTCCATAGGAAAGCTCATAGCTCAGAAATGCACAAAATAATTTGCAAGGCAGATAGAAATATTACACCTTTAAATTTATACGATGAGAATGCCAACATTTTTATAAATCCCAACCAGGAATTATTAGATTCCTGGTCAAATAAAATTTTACACGCAAAACACTTCAATTATCTCAACCAAACATATGTTGACAAATTTTCGTCAAACAAATGGTTGAGTATTGGAGAGTTGAGCGCAGAAATAGAAGGATTTATGCTTGCCATTCAGGATAGAGTCATTAATACTAAAAATTATAGAAAGCATATAATCAAAGATACAAATCAAATTGATGATTTGTGTAGAAAATGTTTGGCTTTTCCGGAAACTATAGAACATATTATATCTGGATGTTCTATATTAGCACCGTCCGAGTATACATTTAGGCACAATCAAGTATTAAAAATAATTCACCAAAATTTGGTAATTAAACATAACTTGATTGACTGCCGTAATATAGTACCATATTATGAATACGAACCAAATTCATTTTTAGAAAACGAATTTTATAAAATATATTATGATAAAACTATACTAACAGACCGAACGATTAGTCATAATAGACCCGATATAGTTTTACATGACAAAATTAAAAAAATAACTTATATCATTGATGTCGCTATTCCAAATTCCTGTAACATTCAAAAATCTGTTAATGAAAAAATTAGAAAATACACAGATTTTGGAAACGAAATAAAAAGAATTTGGCATTCTCAGACTATAAAAATATTACCATTCGTTATTTCGGCTACTGGCATTATACCTAGCTCTCTCATTAAAAATTTAGGCGTATTAGATCTATCAAAAAATTAATATATAAAGATGCAAAAGTCGGTCATTTTGAATACATGTAGGATAACGAAAGATTTTTTAAATATTTATGTTGAGGGATCAGTAGGATTTATAGGCCCTGTTAGAAGTACTACCGAGCCGAACCCTCTGATATGAATATATCTGGAGTCGGTGAATTTTTTTTCCCATTTGATCTCTGGTGAGTTGACGTGTTGTTGTTCTGGTATTGTTTTGTATTTATTTTACTTATATAATGCACTTGCATAGTGTTGATTGACTAGCTGATCATTTGTGGAAAAGTGAGTGGAAGGGTTTAGTTTTTCCTATGGGGAAGATTTAACCCGGACAACAAAATCGGAAGCATAAAAAAATACAAATAATATATAATGATAGGTTTTCACTTAAACATAAAATTATAATAACAGACTAAGGGTCCAGTACCCATGGGCAAAAATACAAAAGATAAAATAAAATTCAAATAAAATCGGATATGAGAATACAAGTAAATTACAATATACCCCATTAGAGCTCGCTCTATGTAGCGGACTTCTGTATCCTTATGCAAGCTGCAAGCGAAGGTTTAACTCAACAACTTTTCCACAACTAAAGCGAATTCCACTCTAGAATCTGGAAAGAAACGATGTAAAAGAGTTATTAATAAATACAATTTTTTGGTTTATGCAAACATGATAAAGATTGTGTAAGTAGATACTTAAATATAAAGACCTATGTGAAATTGAAATCAAATCAAATGCAGAGTTATACGATTTGTCCAAATAAACTTAACTTTCTCACTGATAATTATTTTTTTCAAATTTGTCAGGCAGGTAGGTGGTACCATAATATTGAAAAAAAATGCAAATACAAAAGTCCAGATAAATACGAAAATTTTACATTAAAAAAGCAATCAAACCATTAAAACGGACATCATCTTGAAACGGAACATGCTAACAAATTTTACAGACAGAAGAAATGCAAAAGATCGAGTTAAATAGGCTACGTTTAGTCAATCACTTTGAATTATATAACCTTCGAAAGTTATTCCAATAAATAGATGATTTATTTATTTATTTTATTGATACATGATTTAGAGAGTACATGTGGTTTTTTATGATATTTCACCCTCCATGCTGGGGATGACCCTGTGTTATGGCGGGTGAATTTTACAGTTTGCGGACATAGAATCTATACATTACCATAATATAAAATAGAGAAATTAGAAAAATGAGGTTATAGCTAGTTTGGGTTGCAAAAAGAGGATAGAGAAGTTAGAGAATTATAAGAAGATGAAAAATTTGAGAAATTATCAGTAAATAGATCACATTCATTCAAGACTTGTAGAAAAGTCAACCAGTGTCGAATATAAATGAAAAAATCGTATGGGTATAATTGATACACTATCTGAGCTACAAATATATTGAGGTAGAACATTTTTAAAATAAAAAAAATATAGCAGCAAAAAATGAATTATTTTATGAAAAAAATTATAACTACATAAATAAATAGAAATATGAGACTTAAAAAAAATCGGAAAAATAATCAGGTCTCCTAGCTCAGTGGAAGAGTGTTGGTTTATGTGGAACGAGCTACCGGCATCTGTTTTTCGGGATTTGATAAGAGGTTTTCTATCCATCAAGTCTTTGCGAATACATACGTAGCTACTTCCATATACAACTGCGCGAACAAGAATGTATAAACTATTAATTAAAATGAAATTTGTTGGTATTGTTGCTACTGGTTCTGTTTCTCCCACATTCATACCACCACACCGACTTACATCCCTACATCTCTTCATCCGTATAGCCCAACATACTTAAGTACAGTGGCGGCTCGAGCACTTCTTCGATGGTGTGTACTGACATTTTTTACATGTAGTGTACTGAAATCTCACTTCCCGGAGATTATAATATAAGATATTTTAAACTGAAATGTTCATAGACGAGTCATGCACTCATCGATACATAGACAATGTTTGGTCGACGCGTGCACCTAATCAGACGCCTAAACACAAAATAAATTAAAATTTATATGTTTGTGCTCACATAACATAGTAAAATAAAAATAACGCAATAACTTGCAAGATTATCATCCATTTGATTTCCGTCGCTCGAAACTACGTAACTTTCTTGCAAATTATTATAAGCAATAAATAATTAGTCGCTTGAAATATAATAATAATTTTTATTTTTTTGGAATAACTTTATTGAGTAAAACCTCAAATTGTAATATTTAATTATTGAAGACAATATTAGCGATTTCAAATGAAGACAATGTTTATAGTTCTTATTCGAAGTATGATACAGTTAAATGTGACCGAAGGGGATAGGGTCCCATTAGCTCAGTCGTAAAGAGCGGTGCCCCGGCGAGGCAAGGGTCCTGGGTTCGAGTCCTAGATGTGACCGTATCCTTTTCTGATTTTTCTACTTAAGATTTTCGTTTAGAAATCGCTAATATTGTCTTAAATAATTAAATAATAATAATAATTTGATGACTTGTATAAATGCAAAATCACCTCAAGGGCGCTCCATTCAAATTGAAAATATCTCCCGAGTAAAAATAAATGCCGCCGACGGGAATTGAACCCGCACCTTCTGATGTCCGGTCAGGTGCTCTGAACCACTGATCTACGTCGGCTTATTTTACACGCCAAATAATTCAATATGTACTAGGACTTCAATCAACAATTACTGATTTTTTCACCTGTAATCAACAAACTTTATTTTTAAAAGGAAGGTGCGGGTTCAATTCCCGTCGATGGCATTTATTTTTACTCAGGAGATATTTTCAATTTGTATGGATATTTCACGCGATTAATTATTGCTAATATAAATTTGTTATTTTTTGTGCTATGCATAAGAAATCTTGTCTTATAAACTGATGTTTATCATAAAAAATAGTAACTTTCTTGAACTAAACAAACGGTTCACAAGTACGGCAGTAGGGGATTTAATCAAAACCTTTTATATCTAGGAGGTCTTGATTTAACGGACTTTCCCCACGGCATTTGAAATTTGCGAAACAATCGCAAATAAAATACCCAAATGTCTGAAGTGACATCTCGGATTATCCCCTCTTCACGCTACGTTATGTGAACTGAGAAATGCAACAACGGACGCGCGCATCGGTTGGTCGCTTGTCGCTGGTTCTAGTTACACACGTGGCGCGGAGCGGTTGCATTTCACTTGAAAATATTATATTTCTATAAATATTAATTGCTTTTATGTTTGTAGAATTCATTTATTTACATGTAGACAAAGCATCGAATGTTTTTTTTATTCTTTTAGTAGGTTTCTGGAATATCTGGTGGGGTTTGTCCCACCGCACGGTGTGCCGAATCCCAATCTAGCTCCCCTTTAATACAAAATTGGTGTATTTCAAATATTTTTTAAATATTCAGCATTGAGTTGTTAAATATCCCAGGTAGATAAAACTGCAAAATATTTTTATTTTTATTGCCTTTGGGGTAGGTTTGATCACATTTAAAGTCCATTGTACTTGAGCCGCCGCGCTGTACCCCAATAAACAGTCTGTTTTGAACGTCTGCGCTGAATGGTTGTGGTTTATTTGTGTGAAATTTTATTATTTTTCTGTGAAATGGAGGCGACAAATCAAGGTATGCATTAATTTTTTTCATCGTGTTAGACCGTTTATATTTTCCAGATTGCATGTAAGATTTAATCAAAAATAACATAAAGCAATATTTATTCATTTATCTGGTTTCAAAAGTTTACATGGTCTGAAAGTTTATTTCTATGCATTTCTATGATTCCAAAAAAATTTTGTCGTAAAGTTGACTCATCTTTATTTCATTTGGTTAAAAATTTTTCTGCATCTGTTTGCGTTTTCATGCCATTTCTTCACATTCCAGTGATACAGCCATCAATTTCTAACCGAACGATATTCGATATTTGGTTACGAAACCCGAAGGAAGACCGAGCAAACAAGATATTACGTCATGTTATTCGACATTTTGGTTTTGTAGATCCTACTGACGATATTTTGAAATCACTTTAACATTCGATTAGTGTAGTGACCATTGGAATTCACATGCGTTGGAAGAAAAGTGGAAGACATGCTCATAAATTTGTGAACAATTATTCCGTTTGGCTCAACAAAGACATTAATTTTAGTGATATTGTTTATGGTGCAATACCTTCTTGTAGTTACAATACAACGTTAAACGTTACAAGTGCTTCCAGACGCGGTCGCCCAAAAAAACTTTTTGGGGATTGTTGCGAAAAAACCACAGCAAAAGAAGTGAAAAAATCCTTCAGTTCTCCAACAAAACACAAATATCCATGGTGGCTCAAGCATCTCTACGGGCTTCTGGTAAAAAAAATGCTGCTTCAATGGTGGGCAAAATATTTTCATCATCGCCGCGATATGCCACAAAAATAAAAAATAAAATAATATACCTTGTTCCACACAAGCAACATTGACGGCAAATCAAGCCCTGTCTTTGATCGTAAATGCTAAGTTAACTACTAATCAATATAAACTTATTAGGAAACAGGCAAGAGAACTAAATAGTCCACTTTATCCTTCATATTATTTAGTTAAAAAGGCTAAAACTGCTTGCTATCCTGACCCTGATACAAGGAAGACTTCCCGGATTGACACGAATATGGACCTCTTGCATATATTGCTAATTTCGTCAGATCCACTAATATCCAGTTTGCGGAAATCACCCAATGGAAAAAGTACGAGATTCTCACCAGATGTGTTGGCATTGCTGTCAACTCCATCCGCTCCTTTGAGATCCGAGACTACTTTATCAGAAGAAAGTGACGACCGGGAATCTGATTGATACCAAAATACACAGATAGGTAAATATTTACATAAATATTATACTAAAACAATTAAGTTTTTGTAGGTACAAACAATATTTAAATTGATGCCTGCCAGTGTAAAAAATAATTAGAAATTTATTATTACACAAAACTCCTTCTTTTTAAACTACATTTAAAATGACGTAAGACTCGAAACATGCTAACTTGTTCACAAAAACGACAATGGAGTAGAAGGGTAAATTATTGAAAGGACAAAAATATTCTAACGTGTATTAATATTAGTATAGTACTTAAAGCGGTGCCTACACTGCCTACCTATATAATATTTTAAGTAATTTTTTTTCTTAAACACTTTCACATTTAATTACCTTCAAAATGACGGAGGTTATAAGGCTATAAGTATCTTATGTTGTTCAATTGAAATTGGAGTATTGGGAAGATTTTTTATTGAAAAGACAAGAAAAATTTAATCTCTTCTTATTCATGCGAAAAGCTTTAAAATTAATGTTTATATACGTTTTATTTTTTAAATACTTTTGTATTTAATAATCTTCAAAATGACTTAAAATGCAAAGTAGTATTAATGATATCTTATTTAAAAATCATAATTCTTTAGAAGTTGTGAAAGAGACATCAACGCACTCCAATACGTATTAATTTGTTCAGTATTAAAATTGAAGCCTTTCTACGTAAATATTTTTTTTAAATTATGCGATTTCTGTAAACTGTTCCTTATTTAATTAACTTTAAAATGACGTATTTTGTAATTCTGTAAGTTTGGTATCTTATAAACAAATGATTTTAGAGTATGGGAATGAATAAAGGGGAGCTAGATTGGGATTCGACACACTGTGCACCGTCCTCCTGTGAGGAACAGCCACTGGTTAAGTGTTTACATTCGTCAGAGACACGAACCACTGAGAAAGTAGGGAAAGAACTGAAAGGAAAGTATGACGAACATGAGAAGGAAATTTGTCTTTAACAATACAGGTTTTTTTTATAACATATAATTTAAGTGAAGTAATGTGGGGTGTTAGTTCTTTAAAAAAGTGTGTTTTGTTGATAGTTCTTTAATTTGCAGAACTAATTTTAAAAGTATTAATTTTAATTATAATTTTTTTTTATAATTAAATTAAATATAATATTTATATATAAATAATATTCTGTACGTAATTTTTACATTTTAAACTTGTTTTACTTTGTTTTACGCGAAAATAAGTGTATCCAGGATAGACCGCCACACCACCTTATTCGAAACACAATCCTTACTTCACGTATAAACATTACAATACAAACGTCTTATTTTATTCTGACTATTGACTGGGCTCAAGTATATGATTAACTTGATCGTGCCATGTCTTTTTATCATACTTCTATCATTCATTTATCTATATCTTAACAGTTTTCCACAAATTTGTCAATGTGATGTTATTTTTTAAAATAATATTTTCGAATGCAATCGATGTAGATAAAATATTATTGTTATGTTAAAATGGCTTAATTTGTAAATTTATTGAAATCTTTGTCAGATTCAATGAAATATATATAACAGTATTGAATGCATTTGTTTGAAAAATATATTTACTTTAAAAATATACCCAACTCTTTAAAAAGCATTGGGGTGCGTTGTTTGTGCGACCGATGGGCTTCGGTTACATTCTGCGCTAGACCAGATGGTTGGGAACACTAACTATGTATTACAATTTATACGAATGCAAGCAGGGGTATCTGGATATGGAAATCTAGAGGGTGACGGCAGACCAATTCCATCTATAACAATCTGACAGAATACAGACTTAAATAATAATCTACACGATGATTTTAAGGAACGACTTCCGACATGGATATTAACATACCAGACTGGGTGTTGGATCCTTTTTCAAATATCAACTGTAATGTATGGAGTATTGTAGCGGGTGAAGGTCGTACACAATAATGATACTTGATCTTGTACTGATATTTATTGGGGAGCTGCTTGTAACAAAAGAGGGCGCACAACTAACGTGCATCGCCTTTTATAGCATCTCGTAAGCATGCTATCTCGCTTGCACTCACACAAATTCATACAGACATCACATAGACACAACAGGATCAACCCAGTTAGAAGAACAACTTATAAAACTGACAACAAACAAAGAATTAAACATTAACTTCAAGAATGGCTACCAAAAACTTTGGCTGGAGAAGCGAATCTATAGTAACATATATATGTTATGGTCGGTTATTCAACGATTTCTAATAGCATTTCCATTGTCGTATTTGTGTGAACGTGGATTTAGTGTTGTTGCAACGTTGCTCACTAAAAAGATAAATCGGCTGTAAATTACAGCTTGTTGTTGCAATGTTGCTTACTAAAAAGATAAATCGGCTGTAAGTTACAGCTTGTTGTTGCAATGTTGCTTACTAAAAAGATACATCGGCTGTAAGTTACTAAGCGCGGCGGCTTGAATGACTGTTTGAAAGTAAATTTGTGACTGATACTAACAAACTCTTTGCATTGTGTCAGATTCATACTTCACCTTAGATACACAGTTTTAAATTCAAAGCCTTCTATTAATTTTAATAAAAACACTTCTAAATATGATTAAGTATAAGTTTTATTTCTTCACATTGAAACATTCTTTGATCTCAGAAATACTTCAACAATATCTAATTCTGAATATATCACACTTATTGTATCACGAACAACCAAAATCGTTATAATATCTGAACTATTCCGCACAAAAATGTGTTAAATACAAATATATAAATGTGTGCCATCTTGGGATTGGAAGGAAGTTTTAGAGTTTGTCAACTGAAAGGCTAAAATCGTCACTAAACAGCTTTTCTCAGAATTTTCACTTCGTATTCTGTACAGATAATAAACAAAATTCTGACAAGGAATATTCTTATGGTATATTTTTAAAGAAGTCATGACACTCGACTCGGGCTCGAATAGCATTTGATATGACAGAGATAGGTGGGTGATATAAAATTAATAATGCTATTGCGAGGGTATTTGAATGATGGGCTAATCGGATAATCGTGTCAACTGTCACCCGTAACTTTTCCTTTCCGATCCGTTGGGATTTCACCCCGATAAATTACTGGGCGATACACTAATTGATTTTTACCGGTTAATTAGAATTAAAACCAAAATAGAATATTCGGGAACATTTTGTTTTTACTTATACCCATCAATGTTATGGTTCTACGATAACTCATCAAAATGACAATTCAACACACCTATAAAATGTGCTATAAAGTTATGAAAGGTGATGAAAAAAACACTAGGTTAAACAGTTACATATGTACCCTATTTAACAAAAACTTGGTTAAATAATTACATATATAACCTATTTAACAAAAACTAGGTTAAATAGTTGCATATGTAACCTGTTTAACAAAAAAAACTAGATTAAATAGTTACATATTGATTTATTTATTTATATATACGCATAAAAAGGCTTTTACATAGAAGTGATACATGATGCAGTGTACATCGGAGAATATCTATATTATGCAGGAGATACTGACAGTAAATAGATGTAATCCATTGTAAAGAAGGTACAAAATACACAATTGTAAAATTGTGATTACAAGTATAATGAGAAAATATTAAGAAATAACAAAAAAAAATATAAATATAAATATATATATATATATATATATCCCGCTACATTCGTTGCGTCCGTCATAATTATATTAATGTCCAAATGGACAAAATTCAATTGTATCAATGTCCAAATGGATAAAGTTCCAATGAATGAATGTCCAAATGGACAAAATTCAATTGTATCAATGTCCAAATGGACAAAGTTCAATTGTATCAATGTCCAAATGGACAAAGTTCAATTGTATCAATGTCCAAATGGACAAAGTTTAATTGTATCAATGTCTAAATGGACAAAGTTCAATTGTATCAATGTCTAAATGGACAAAGTTCAATTGTATCAATGTCCAAATGGACAAAGTTCAATTGTATCAATGTCCAAATGGACAAAGTTCCAATGAATGAAGGTCTAAATGGACAAAGTTCAATTGTATCAATGTCCAAATGGAAAAAGTTCAATTGTATCAATGTCCAAATGGACAAAGTTCCAATGAATGAAAGTCTAAATGGACAAAGTTCAATTGTATCAATGTCCAAATGGACAAAATTCAATTGTATCAATGTCCAAATGGACAAAGTTCAATTGTATCAATGTCCAAATGGACAAAGTTCAATTGTATCAATGTCCAAATGGACAAAGTTCAATTAAATCAATGTCCAAATGGACAAAGTTCCATTGTATCAATGTCCAAATGGACAAAATTCAATTGTATCAATGTCCAAATGGACAAAGTTCAATTGTATCAATGTCCAAATGGACAAAGTTCAATTGGATCAATGTCCAAATGGACAAAGTTTCAATGGATGAATGTCCAAATGGACAAAGTTCCAATGAATGAATGTCCAAATGGTCAAAGTTCCAATGAATGAATGTCCAAATGGACGAAATTCAATTGTATCAATGTCCAAATGGAAAAAGTTCAATTAAATCAATGTCCAAATGGACAAAATTCAATTGTATCAATGTCCAAATGGACAAAATTCAATTGTATCAATGTCCAAATGGACAAAGTTCAATTGGATCAATGTCCAAATGGACAAAGTTTCAATGGATGAATGTCCAAATGGACAAAGTTCCAATGAATGAATGTCCAAATGGACAAAGTTCCAATGAATGAATGTCCAAATGGACAAAATTCAATTGTATCAATGTCCAAAGGGACAAAGTTCAATTTTATCAATGTCCAAATGGACAAAGTTCATTTGTATCAATGTCCAAATGGACAAAGTTCAATTGTATCAATGTCCAAATGGACAAAATTCAATTGTATCAATGTCCAAATGGACAAAGTTCAATTGTATCAATGTCCAAATGGACAAAGTTCCAATGGATGAATGTCCAAATGGACAAAGTTCCAATGGATGAATGTCCAAATGGACAAAGTTCAATTGTATCAATGTCCAAATGGACAAAATTCAATTGTATCAATGTCCAAATGGACAAAGTTCAATTGTATCAATGTCCAAATGGACAAAGTTCCAATGGATGAATGTCCAAATGGACAAAGTTCAATTGGATCAATGTCCAAATGGACAAAGTTCAATTGTATCAATCATTGTACCAGGGTCTTGTTTCCACTGCTTGTGAATCTGGTTTCGTTCTTTGATTAATTTTTTTTAATTTGGAATCAAACCACGGAGTATTCAGTTGTACCCGACTTCTTAATCCTGTTTTTGGTGTAGTTGTACCTGATTCTATTGCCTTTTTAATGTGATAATTGAAACTTTTAAAAGGGTCTTCTGAGTTGCTTAAGTTGATCGTGAAATTGTTATCAAGAAGATAGGATTTTACTGACATACTGTTGATGATAGGTCTCGTAATCCGGGATTTGGTTCTATTATTAAAACATTTTTTTAAGTTGTTCTTATAATCAACAATAAGTATATTATGGTCACTAAGTGGATCATCAATATTCGATATAGTAGTCTGAATGTTTTGCCTATTTGATAAGATGTGATCTATTAAGGTGCAGCTTGTATCAGTGACTCTCGTGGGAAATGTTTTGTTATGTATTGAAAAATTGTAAGATTGTAAGATGTTGCAAAAATTTAATGAAGAGTGTGGGGATATGGATACGTCAATGTTAAAGTCTCCGAATATTAATGTATCTTGTCTACTTTCGTTCAGTATTTTTTCTAGATGTATTAGAAAATCCTGCATATTTGTGTTGGGTTTTCGATAGATAGCATAGATGTTAACTGGTTTCCTATCACTGCTACTAAGCGTTATACCTAAAAAGGAATTTTCATTTGAGAAATTTTCAATAATTGCACACTTCATAGTATCAATCACATATATTGCTACGTCGCCTCCTCCTTCGTTGGGGCGAGAAGCAAAAACACTTTTGTAACCATTCAGGGAGTAAAACTTTTCCTCTCCAATCTTAAGCCACGTTTCCGTAATGACGAGCACGTGTACAATGTACCGCGAACTTCTTACTTTTTCTTCGATCTCATCAAACTTATTACGGATGCTTCTCGCGTTCATATACATTATTCGTAGACAGTTCGTCACGGGATTATAATTCTCGATGGTGAGGCACTTATGCTCATGTATGTTACACTCCATAATCTATAGTTGCAAGGTCGTTCTTGAGTGCAGCAATGTAGGCCGGGCAGTTGTCCCTATCTCCAGTTGAGTGATCAGCAGGATTACCAAATCTGGTGCATGTCGCGCAAACTGGTTTGATGGTGGAATTTGGGCAGGACTCACCAGTATGATTCTGTTGAGCACAATGTCCACATGTGGGTTTGGTATCTCTGCAATACTTGTATGAGTGACCAATCATGTGGCATTTGGTGCAGACAGTAAGGCCAATAAAATCTCGGACGCGGCAAATAGTCCAGCTTATAAATACTTTCACTTGCTCGACTAGAAATTTACGTACGGTAGCGGGTACTGCGTAGATACGGTGACAAGCGTTACCTGTGCGAGCACCAGCCAGGTGACTTAGTTTACAGCCTGCAATAGTTTCTTCAATGTCTTCAACGTTGGGAATACTAGTGAGAGCCATCCTTAAAAAATCTTTGTCGGTCAGGTCCCGGGGAACATTAAAGAATATCAGTCTCGGTAGACGCTTTGACGGTAGTCGGGCCTTCAGTTTGCTCGAGTTGTCGAAGCAAGGTGCATTTAATAGCTTTTGTTGTTCGCCCGTGGTTGCCGTATTGATCAAGATACCTTTATTTCTTATTTTTTTTATTCCCGTGACCCGAACGCCTAGTTCAGATGGCCGAATTGTATCTTCAATCATTTTTTTCGTACCGTCACTGTCCTTTGTGGCGTCCGAATCCGTTGGAAAGATGCAAACGGCAGGTCTTGGTGGTCCGACGCGATGTCCTTGTTGAGTGATTGGTGGGGGTTGGTGAGCATCATATGGCTGTTTTTGGGCGATGTCAGCAAAGGAGAGGGTAGCCTCCGTTGCCACTGCCACTCTCCGCATTACAGGCCCGAGATCAGACTCTAATTGTATGATTTTTTGCTCAAGGTGCCTTTTTTCCCTCTTCTCGTGGCGTATTTTTATTTCTGCCATTCTAAGTTGTGCTGTAACTGTAGCTAAATCCGCCACGCATCGTCTCGCGCTCCAACAACAGCTGAGATACGGATCTGAAAACTTCCGATACGTTTCTAGCGATCCTCAGCTGCTGGTCTTTTGAGACCTTAGATTGCTTCTCTGCTAACACAAGTTGAAGAGCTGTCAAATGTGCTTGGGTTTCATTGAGCACATCTACTCCTGAAGCGCAAGGATATTCCGCTTCGGTGACGTCCGAGCCTTTGGATGACGTAACCGAGCTGTTTTCATCCGCATCCTCAATCGTGACGCACTTTCCTCCTATATCCTCTGGACTAGGAGACATCATGGTGCTTATGTGTCGTTTTTTAGGACGATTCATTATTAAACACTAATTTATAAGGACACATAAAAAAAAAACAATGTTTGAAACAAAGTATTAGGTTCTGTTCAGCTTTGCGCCTGAAATGTATCTACGAAATCCACTATCGGTTCTACCGAAAAGTTTCTGTTTTATTCACGAAATTATCGGATATGTTTTTTTGTAGGTATTGGATAATTTTATTTAAAAGAAAAAATACACAAAAATATACTAAAAAGTATTTTGCGAGATGAGAGTAATCTCTTTCGACGCACAATTGTCACTTTAAAAGGATTTAATACAGATGATTTAGATAGTTTCGATTGTAAACATGGGGTATCACAAATTCACAACACAAACGCAACCAATAGGAGCCCTGAAAGGTGAGCTCATAATTAAAGCGGCCAATCCGCGCACTTTATCCGTTGTACACAACACTTTGGTTTGGGATGCAGTGAATTTTATAGTTTATATTATTAAAAAAAACAATGGTAAAATGTTAAAAAGTCACTGCACCAGCGGTGGTTGGTGGTTGTGAATTTAAGTGGAAAAATATAAACACAAAAATGAGTGTGAACAGCCGTTTATGGGGTATATTTGCACATATCCCGTCTCCAGAGGGCCATCAGAGGGGACTCCATCCAGGCAACCATGGCAGTGATGATTCTGTTACTTGATTGGCGTAGTCTGTGCCATAAGTAGAGATGGCAAAATTTCGTTTTAACTAAAAACGCGAAAAAATATTTATGGTTCGAAAATAGGGCATTTGTAAGTTTTCTTTGCGTTTCAAGGCATTTGAAAGTTTTTCCAGTGATTTCCATTTCGCGAATTAACGCGAAAAACGTGATTTTGGCCGTATTTCAGCTAAATTATTCTATTTAGCGAAATAGGCGCGAATTTCCCGAAAATACCGGGTATTAAAATAATATGTGAGAATTTCAAAAAATCTATATTTACATTACGATTTTTTATAATTTTGTTACTATTTTATGTGTAAATATTTAATATTTTTGTACTGTAGGCTAAAATTGCTTTTTGACATTGCACAAATTGTGCGAAATAAATTACGCCTATTGATGTTAATAGCAATCTGCATTTGTTGTGTTTGTGTTTGACCCGTACTTAGAGTTTCCTTCCTTATTAATTAAATATAAAAATTAATTATTTATTATCTTTCACATGGAAATACTTGCAAATGAAGGTTAAACATATATTTTACCAAAAATACTTAAAATATGCGCTAAAAACATTCAGGAAATACATTTTTTTCTATTTTGCTACAAAACGCTAAATTATGCCTACAAATGCTATAAAACGCTAAATTTCCAATTGTTAATGCTAAAAAATCTGAAAATTAATGCTAAATTTTGCCATCTCTAGCCATAAGCTTCCAATTTGGTATAGCGACATCAATGATATAAGTTATTTTTTTAATTTTGTCATGTAAAACTATATCGGGTCTATTATGACTAATCGCTCGGTCTGTTAGTATAGTTTTATCATAATATATTTTATAAAATTCGTTTTCTAAAAATTTTATCATAATATATTTTATAAAATTCGTTTTCCAAAAATAAATAATAAAAATAATAATAATTCGTTTTCTAAATTTTATTATTATAATTACATATATTTAATATTATTATACCTATATACCTACACACCTTGAGTGATATAAAGTCAAGCGATGAAAAAAACTAACATAAACCTTAACTAATTTTTTTTCACTTTTCAATAAAGGTCTGTTAGCAGTGTTGGATTCGGTCAACCACTTCAGGCCCTACATAGAAGGCGCCCATTTCACTGTGGTAACTGACCATTCTAGTTTACAATGGTTAGTATCACTATCTAATCCAACAGGTAGACTTGCTCGCTGGTCTACTCGTTTGTCACAGTATTCTTTTGACGTTATACACAGGAAGGGTAAATTAAATACGGTTCCGGACGTTCTTTCACGTAAAGACGTTTCCTTGATCTCTACTATTGACTCCGTTCCCATGAGTACAGATACTTGGTATACTTCCTTATTTTCTAATTGTAAATCAAATCCACAACGTTTTAACAATTTTCACATTAAAGAAAATAAACTGTTTCGTCACAGTGTCTCGTTTCGATCTGCAGGAGGACACAGCTTGGAAGCTTGTTGTTCCTTTCGAGGACCGTAGCGCTGTTCGCTCTAAAGAACATGAGTCGGATATTTCCTGTCATCCAGGAGTTTTTAGAACTTACAAAAAGGTTCAACTTCATTATTTTTGGCCAGGGTTGTATAATGACGTCAAAATTTTTGTTAATAGATGTAAAACGTGTAAGGCACATAAAATTAATACTGCTCCGCCGGCAGGCATTTCTACCAACCCGAAAATAGTCACAAGACCTATGCAAATGCTGTCTATTGACCTTGTCGGTCCTCTTTCGCGTAGCTATGCAGGATTCATGTACATTTTGACGGTTGTTGATGTTTTTTCTAAATATACCTGGATTTTTCCACTTAGAAATGCAACTACTAAAAGCATTGTTAAAAACATTGAACAATACATATTCCTTATGCACGGAGTGCCGCAAACATGCGTCTGCGACAACGGGAAACAATTTATTTCAAAAGACTTTAAACAATTGTTAGCAGAGTATAATGTACCTCCGCCTTTTTATAATGCCTATTACACCCCCCAAAATAATGTTGTGGAACGCTTTAACCAAACTATTGGAACTGCTTTGTCTATTTTAACCGAATCTGACCAGCGTAATTGGTCCAGATATCTGCCTCAAATTCAATCAGCTCTCAATAATATGATTAATTTTGCAACAGGTTTCACGCCCTTCTTCCTTATGCATAGTAGGGAACAGATCATTGATGGTAACTTTCATAAAAATAACTTATCTTCTGGTGTCGTAGACACTACGTTGCAGCAATCTAGGAACGAATTTGCTAAAAAGTTGGAAGACTTGGTTCCTATTTATGAACAAGTTTCTAACGCTTTGCTACAAGCTTTTAAGAAAAATGCCCAACACTACAATTTGCGCCGTAAGACGGTTAATTATGAAGTAGGCGACGTAGTTTGGAGGAAGAATTTCGTTCAATCCAGTGGACCGAATTATTTCTCTCACAAATTGGCCCCTAGATTCGTTCGCAATGTTGTTAAAGCTAAAGTCTCTAATTTGGTTCTACACTAGCTGATATGAACGGTAAAATTGTAGGAAATTTTCATGTAAAGGATATTGTTCGGATTGATTAAATATATATTTTTTTTACACTTTATAAGTAGATGAAATCAACGTGATGGTGTGCGGGACTACCAACCCTGCATACTATTCCGTTTGTTTCGTCAGTGTTTTTCTAGTGACTTGCTTTTGAGGCTTGGTACCCTCAAGAGGTTGTGACTAGAATTTCACAAAATTTCCTCATTCTTACTATCTCATATATATATATATATATATATATATGTAGAATAATGTTCTCGGTTTACCCGCGTAAAGTAGTCCTTAAAAGGACTTTTTAATTTCTATAAATATATATTTATATATATATATATTTTTTTTTTTCCCAAATTCTAATGAATTTTTTTTAGGAGACGTCGTTTGTAATGAATGTCGTTTCCTCTGATCCGTGTGATCAGTGGCGCCCATTAATTTAGTTTAGATCTTAATTCTTTATTATCACTTAAACTTTACTGAGATTTATTCTTATTTACGTTTTGAGTAATTTTCATTTTAAATGAGACGATTCGTCTTCTTACTGTTGTGAGCTTATTAGTGCGACGCACACGCGCACACACACGCGCACACACACGCGCACACACACACATTGGTACGTTCCGTCAACATTATGGTTATAAGTTTGGTTGTCATTATCCTTTGGTCTGAACCCTTCTTTCACAAGTTCATTGGAGTTTTCTTATACTTTTGTCAAGTATCGAAGTTTTATTAGTATCCAAAGAGTCTCCAGGGGACTTGGAAAGAAGGATTCTTATTTTTTTTTGTGTGTGAAAGAATTGAGCAATTTTTCATACACAAGATTATATAATTTCTATTTTAGTTGTTCAATGTACTAGTTTTATGGTTAAATATATTTAGTTTAATATATATATTTTTAAGTCTTAGTTTCTTAAGGAAATTCTCAATTGTGTTGTTTCAAACAAAGGGAAGTACATACTGCTTGGCGTGCTTACCTATTAAATAATTCCGTCTGGATATTATCACTTTACCTCTGCTACGTAAGAGTGTGTCTTTGTACAGTTTTGTTAGTCATAAGTACAATTTGGTTAGTTATAAGTAATATATGCATAAGTATCTCATTGCTAGTACCAGTGTTATGCTGTAAATTTTGTACTACAAGTGTCGATCTCTTGAATTGTGCTCGTACACCTCGTAACCTGTGTCAATTATCTAAAGCACATAGTTGAACACCAATTATATTTTGTTTGTCCAAGAAATTTCGACTCTTTGCTTACGTGGTAAGTGAATTTTTTGTTAGAATGCCATCTAGGTTACTTCCATAGTCATATTTCTTGAGCAAGCAATGTTCATTCGAAGAGAATATGCTAGGTATTTTGAAAAAGTAATCCTAATCTAACCAACTTTCGATAGACAAGTATTTATTTGTGTTTTCATAAAACCTGAGCTAAATTTTTGAGGAATAGGTATTTTTTAAAATATGTAAACCCTGATTCAACCACGATAGACAGGTTTATCTTCTGATTGTAAAACCTCATCTAAAATTCTTGGCATTACGTTATGTAAACCCTGCTCTGAACATTTTTTTTTTACATCAATTTTGTATTTGATTTTGTGAAGATCTCTTAGAGATTTAGTGGATTTTATTTTTTTATTTTGTTAAGTTCTATTGTTTCAAGTTTTTGTCTTAGAATGGTAAATTTATTTTATATAAACATAGGCAGAGAAAGAGAGTTTAGGTAGTTATTTTATTTATTTTCTGTTGAAAATATATATGTGTTTTTATTTTCTTCTTCAAAGAATAAAGTGGGAGCTTGAGTTCTCCATACTCACTGGTGTCTCAGAGAGATTGTCTCTCGATAAGTGAGTAAGTGTTTGCGAATCTCATATTAGAGATATAAAAGTGAAGGTACAATCCTCATGTAAATATTGATAATAATAACGGTTGTGCAACACCAATCTGCGAATTGGTTTTCTCTTTTCGTTTTCTTGGTTTATAACTTGTTTAGTTTTATGGTTTTCTGTAAAAACTTATTTATTTCTACTAGCTTTGTCTTTTATGTACATGTGCGGGAAAGAAAGGTATTCGCGTGGGTTTTTTTTTGTTTTGTGGACCTGTGGACCAATTCTACACCTGAGCTATCTATCTAGTACCTAAGATCACTCGATGCGACGATTCGGGTTCCTGGAAAACGGGATGGAGACTCCCCGGGCCTGAGGAGCCCTCCATCTCCCTCCTCATGACATCAGCGTCTGGTCTTGTAGCTCTTTCCTCCCTCTGGCTGGTGTGCGCGTGGACCCTCGACATGAGGTCGGTGGAATCCCCAAATTCTACAAATAAGCGGAAACAAAGATACGGTAATGCGATGTGACGTTTATTCCTCCGCTGTGTAGCTCGAACATGGTCGGATGACTTAAATATCCCGCGGATATGAATGTTACAAAGACGGTATCACCGCCCGCCATTATAACCGGAATTCTGAACCTGAATTTCCCGATAAAACAATTAAATCAGCGCGGTCGCTCCTCGACCGGCTGTAAACTTAACGATCACATGATACTTTAATTAGCACACCGATCCGTATCACTTTATTAATAAAAATCCACATTTTGGTGACCAGTCGGTAACGTGCCGTGCCCTGTCGGCGCGTTCCCAAAAAGTGACCCGAACGACCAATAACCCTCTGGAGTTCAAATCTTAAACTATTCCCGGAGAAAAAGTGCAACTGTTAATAGCCAGTCAATTACCATTAACTGACTGCAATCTACCCGGGGTAATATGAAACATTACTAACTTTACTTACGAAAATAATTATTTATAAAATCAAAGTAATTATTTTCATAACAGAATACCTCCCAAAATTGTTGTTTAATGGGTCAGTGTTATTTGCCTCGGAACTAAAAAATCTGTTAAAATATTTACAGGGAAACCATGGAGCAAAACTTTTCAGAACTGCTAGCAGAACCCTTTGGAGAATTCTGTTGAAACTTCTGTCGAATGTCATTCACTGATTTCGAATATTTATTAAACAAAATAGGACCTTCCATTTCAAAAGAAGACACAAACTGGAGAATGTCAATACCTGCCAAAGTGCGCCTGGCTGTGACTTTAAGATTTCTGGCAACTGGAGACAGCTACAGAAGACACAAACTGGAGAATGTCAATACCTGCCAAAGTGCGCCTGGCTGTGACTTTAAGATTTCAAGGGTTCTCGGGCGCTCTTCGAGGCTGCCGGCTGCTTTTTGGAAGCGCTCCGAGTTTATTTTTGAAATCCTGGGAAGTCCTCAATTTTCCAGGTGTAAATTTAGCATAAAATAACCGAATTAAGTTTTAGTTTACGTGTATAAAAGTAAAATACTTTTTCTGTAGCCCCTTCGGGCTTAATTCAAGTTTTAATATAAAGTTTTACATATTTTTAGTTCAAATCTGCCACGTTATCCAAAAAGTGCACAGTGAAAGGCAAAACATCGGTCGTCGGTTTTAAATGCTTACCACATGTGCACGGTGATAGACTAGTGAACAGTTTCAAGTGCGTGTAAGTGATTTATGAGGGTATCCTTTGGGCTATGATGTAAACAATGTCGGATATGACCGGGCCACACTACTCAGACTTAATAGTGAAAGTGTCTATTTGGACCCTGACTGCTTCGGATGCCGTCAATGGGTTAATTCCCCAACTCACGATGCTGGCGGAACTTTGGACATTTTTATCTCAAAGTCAAGCGGTCCGTTTCTGGTAGCGGATAGTGTGGATGTAGATCTATCAGACCATCGACTTATTCGCGCAGAAATCGATTTTAACCCACCGAAAATTCCTTACGTTACTATCACATCAAGAGCATGGCGCGGTTTTAACTTTGACGACTTCCTGTCAGCTTCTCCGCTCTGTACACATGGCGCATGGGAAACAGAGTCGCCAACCAAACTAGCAGCAGATTAATAACACCATCCTTTCAACCCTTTTAAATACATATGCTCCAATTTCTACAAAAACTCGGCGTCTACGAAAATCTGATGCCTGGTTTGACGAAGAATGTCGGAGCCAGAAGAGATTGATGCGTAAATTGGAGAGGTCCTACAGACACTCGGGGGTTACATCACGGAACGATTGGATACAGGCTCAAAAAGAGTACATGATCTTAATCCGTTCAAAAAGGTCTGAATATTGGACAAATAGGATCACTTCAGAGCGTCAAAATCCACGTAGTCTTTGGAACTCGGTTAAGACAGTCATTGCTGATGTCCATGCACCAAATACAATCGACATAGCTCCGGAAATCTTCTCCAAGTTTTTCCTTGACAAAATTGAGTCAATACGAGCCCTAACAACCTACGCTCCACCACCGTATTTTACTAAATGCAATAGAGAAAACCTTTCTGCCTTCAAACCTACATCCCTAGAAGAAGTAAGGAAATTAATTCTTACTTCACCGAACAAGCAGTGTTCGCTCGACCCTATTCCAACGTGGCTACTGAAAAAGTGTTGCAATGAAATTGCTCCCTTTTTAGTTCATCTTTTCAATAAGTCACTTAGCACGGGTGACTTTCCAAAATCCCTTAAATCAGCTAATCGTAACTCCATTATTAAAAAAACCACAACTGGACGCTGAAGATCTTTCAAATTACCGACCCGTTTCAAATCTGCCTTTTATATCAAAAATATTAGAAAAAATCGCTGCCTCACAGGTCATATGTCACTTAAATTAAAATGAATTATTAACTAAATACCAATCTGCATATAGACGGTTCCACTCCACAGAAACCGGGTTACTACGTGTTTTGTCGGACATAACTACTGCCATTGAGTCGGGTAAACTGGCACTTCTTTCAGTCTTGGACATGAGTGCTGCATTTGACACGATTGACCATGACTTTCTTATTAAACGATAAGATGAATCAAATGGACAAAGTTCAATTGTATCAATGTCCAAATGGACAAAGTTCAATTGTATCAATGTCCAAATGGACAAAGTTCCAATGAATGAAGGTCTAAATGGACAAAGTTCAATTGTATCAATGTCCAAATGGACAAAGTTCCAATGAATGAAGGTCTAAATAGACAAAATTCAATTGTATCAATGTCCAAACGGACAAAGTTCAATTGTATCAATGTCCAAATGGACAAAGTTCAATTGTATCAATGTCCAAATGGACAAAGTTCAATTAAATCAATCTCCAAATGGACAAAGTTCAATTGTATCAATCTCCAAATGGACAAAGTTCAATTGTATCAATGTCCAAATGGACAAAATTCAATTGTCCAAATGGACAAAGTTCCAATGAATGAAGGTCTAAATGGACAAAGTTCAATTGTATCAATGTCCAAATGGACAAAGTTCAATTGTATCAATGTCCAAATGGACAAAGTTCAATTGTATCAATGTCCAAATGGAAAAAGTTCAATTGTATCAATGTCCAAATGGACAAAGTTCCAATGAATGAAGGTCTAAATGGACAAAGTTCAATTGTATCAATGTCCAAACGGACAAAGTTCAATTGTATCAATGTCCAAATGGACAAAGTTCAATTGTATCAATGTCCAAATGGACAAAGTTCAATTAAATCAATCTCCAAATGGACAAAGTTCAATTGTATCAATGTCCAAATGGACAAAATTCAATTGTATCAATGTCCAAATGGACAAAATTCAATTGTATCAATGTCCAAATGGACAAAGTTCAATTGGATCAAAGTCCAAATGGACAAAGTTTCAATGGATGAATGTCCAAATGGACAAAGTTCTAATGAATGAATGTCCAAATGGTCAAAGTTCCAATGAATGAATGTCCAAATGGACAAAATTCAATTGTATCAATGTCCAAATGGACAAAGTTCAATTGTATCAATGTCCAAATGGACAAAGTTCCAATGAATGAAGGTTTAAATGGACAAAGTTCAATTGTATCAATGTCCAAATGGACAAAGTTCAATTGTATCAATGTCCAAATGGACAAAGTTCAATTGTATCAATGTCCAAATGGACAAAGTTCCAATGAATGAAGGTCTTAATGGACAAAATTCAATTGTATCAATGTCCAAATGGACAAAGTTCAATTATATCAATGTCCAAATGGACAAAATTCAATTGTATCAATGTCCAACTGGACAAAGTTCAATTGTATCAATGTCCAAATGGACAAAATTCAATTGTATCAATGTCCAAATGGACAAAGTTCAATTATATCAATGTCCAAATGGACAAAATTCAATTGTATCAATGTCCAAATGGACAAAGTTCAATTGTATCAATGTCCAAATGGACAAAGTTCCAATGAATGAAGGTTTAAATGGACAAAGTTCAATTGTATCAATGTCCAAATGGACAAAGTTCAATTGTATCAATGTCCAAATGGACAAAGTTCAATTGTATCAATGTCCAAATGGACAAAGTTCCAATGAATGAAGGTCTTAATGGACAAAATTCAATTGTATCAATGTCCAAATGGACAAAGTTCAATTATATCAATGTCCAAATGGACAAAATTCAATTGTATCAATGTCCAACTGGACAAAGTTCAATTGTATCAATGTCCAAATGGACAAAATTCAATTGTATCAATGTCCAAATGGACAAAGTTCAATTATATCAATGTCCAAATGGACAAAATTCAATTGTATCAATGTCCAAATGGACAAAGTTCAATTGTATCAATGTCCAAATGGACAAAAATCAATTTAATCAATGTCCAAATGGACAAAGTTCAATTGTATCAATGTCCAAAGGACAAAATTCAATTGTATCAATGTCCAAATGGACAAAGTTCAATTATATCAATGTCCAAATGGACAAAATTCAATTGTATCAATGTCCAAATGGACAAAGTTCAATTGTATCAATGTCCAAATGGACAAAATTCAATTGTATCAATGTCCAAATAGACAAAATTCAATTGTATCAATGTCCAAATGGACAAAGTTCAATTGTATCAATGTCCAAATGGACAAAGTTCCAATGAATGAAGGTCTAAATGGACAAAGTTCAATTGTTTCAATGTCCAAATGGACAAAGTTCAATTATATCAATGTCCAAATGGACAAAATTCAATTATATCAATGTCCAAATGGACAAAATTCAATTGTATCAATGTCCAAATGGACAAAGTTCAATTATATCAATGACCAAATGGACAAAATTCAATTGTATCAATGTCCAAATGGACAAAGTTCAATTGTATCAATGTCCAAATGGACAAAGTTCCAATGAATGAAGGTCTTAATGGACAAAATTCAATTGTATCAATGTCCAAATGGACAAAGTTCAATTATATCAATGTCCAAATGGACAAAATTCAATTGTATCAATGTCCAACTGGACAAAGTTCAATTGTATCAATGTCCAAATGGACAAAATTCAATTGTATCAATGTCCAAATGGACAAAGTTCAATTGTATCAATGTCCAAATGGACAAAGTTCAATTGTATCAATGTCCAAATGGACAAAGTTCCAATGAATGAAGGTCTAAATGGACAAAGTTCAATTGTATCAATGTCCAAATGGACAAAGTTCAATTGTATCAATGTCCAAATGGACAAAGTTCAATTGTATCAATGTCCAAATGGACAAAAATCAATTTAATCAATGTCCAAATGGACAAAGTTCAATTATATCAATGTCCAAATGGACAAAATTCAATTGTATCAATGTCCAAATGGACAAATTTCAATTGTTTCAATGTCCAAATGGACAAAAATCAATTTAATCAATGTCCAAATGGACAAAGTTCAATTGTATCAATGTCCAAAGGACAAAATTCAATTGTATCAATGTCCAAATGGACAAAGTTCAATTATATCAATGTCCAAATGGACAAAATTCAATTGTATCAATGTCCAACTGGACAAAGTTCAATTGTATCAATGTCCAAATGGACAAAATTCAATTGTATCAATGTCCAAATGGACAAAGTTCAATTATATCAATGTCCAAATGGACAAAATTCAATTGTATCAATGTCCAAATGGACAAAGTTCAATTGTATCAATGTCCAAATGGACAAAAATCAATTTAATCAATGTCCAAATGGACAAAGTTCAATTGTATCAATGTCCAAAGGACAAAATTCAATTGTATCAATGTCCAAATGGACAAAGTTCAATTATATCAATGTCCAAATGGACAAAATTCAATTGTATCAATGTCCAAATGGACAAAGTTCAATTGTATCAATGTCCAAATGGACAAAATTCAATTGTATCAATGTCCAAATAGACAAAATTCAATTGTATCAATGTCCAAATGGACAAAGTTCAATTGTATCAATGTCCAAATGGACAAAGTTCCAATGAATGAAGGTCTAAATGGACAAAGTTCAATTGTTTCAATGTCCAAATGGACAAAATTCAATTATATCAATGTCCAAATGGACAAAATTCAATTGTATCAATGTCCAAATGGACAAAGTTCAATTATATCAATGTCCAAATGGACAAAATTCAATTGTATCAATGTCCAAATGGACAAAGTTCAATTGTATCAATGTCCAAATGGACAAAGTTCAATTGTATCAATGTCCAAATGGACAAAGTTCAATTGTATCAATGTCCAAATGGACAAAGTTCAATTAAATCAATGTCCAAATGGACAAAGTTCAATTGTATCAATGTCCAAATGGACAAAATTCAATTGTATCAATGTCCAAATGGACAAAGTTCAATTGTATCAATGTCCAAATGGACAAAGTTCAATTGGATCAATGTCCAAATGGACAAGGTTCAATTGTATCAATGTCCAAATGGACAAATTTCAATTGTATCAATGTCCAAATGGACAAAGTTCAATTGTATCAATGTCCAAATGGACAAAGTTCAAATGGATCAATGTCCGAATGGATAAAGTTCAAATGGATGAATGTCCAAATGGACAAAGTTCAATTGTATCAATGTCCAAATGGACAAAGTTCAATTGTATCAATGTCCAAATGGACAAAGTTCAATTGTATCAATGTCCAAATGGACAAAGTTCCAATGGATGAATGTCCAAATGGACAAAGTTCAATTGTATCAATGTCCAAATCGACAAAGTTTAATTGTATCAATGTCCAAATGGACAAAGTTCAATTGTATCAATGTCCAAATGGACAAAGTTCAATTGTATCAATGTCCAAATGGACAAAGTTCAATTGTATCAATGTCCAAATGGACAAAGTTCAATTGTATCAATGTCCAAATGGACAAAGTTCCAATTAATGAAGGTCTAAATGGACAAAGTTCAATTGCATCAATGTCCAAATGGACAAAGTTCAATTGTTTCAATGTCCAAATGGACAAATTTCAATTGTATCAATGTCCAAATTGATACAATTGAATTTTGTCAAAAATTTGACAAAATTTGTCAAATTTTGGACAAAATTCAATTGTATCAATGTCCAAATGGACAAAGTTCCAATGAATGAATGTCCAAATGGACAAAATTCAATTGTATCAATGTCCAAATCGACAAAGTTCAATTGTATCAATGTCCAAATGGACAAAATTCAATTGTATTAATGTCCAAATGGACAAAGTTCCAATGAATGAATGTCCAAATGGACAAAATTCAATTGTATCAATGTCCAAATGGACAAAGTTCAATTGTATCAATGTCCAAATGGACAAAGTTCCAATGAATGAAGGTCTAAATGGACAAAGTTCAATTGTATCAATGTCCAAATGGACAAAGTTCAATTGTTTCAATGTCCAAATGGACAAAGTTCGAATGAATGAAGGTCTAAATGGACAAAGTTCAATTAAATCAATGTCCAAATGGACAAAGTTCAATTGTATCAATGTCCAAATGGACAAAGTTCAATTGTATCAATGTCCAAATGGACAAAGTTCAATTGTATCAATGTCCAAATGGACAAAGTTCCAATGGATGAATGTCCAAATGGACAAAGTTCAATTGTATCAGTGTCCAAATCGACAAAGTTTAATTGTATCAATGTCCAAATGGACAAAGTTCAATTGTATCAATGTCCAAATGGACAAAGTTCAATTGTATCAATGTCCAAATGGACAAAGTTCAATTGTATCAATGTCCAAATGGACAAAGTTCCAATGAATGAAGGTCTAAATGGACAAAATTCAATTGTATCAATGTCCAAATGGACAAAGTTCAATTGTATCAATGTCCAAATGGACAAAGTTCAATTGTATCAATGTCCAAATGGACAGAGTTCAATTAAATCAATGTCCAAATGGACAAAGTTCAATTGTATCAATGTCCAAATGGACAAAGTTCAATTGTATCAATGTCCAAATGGACAAAGTTCAATTGTATCAATGTCCAAATGGACAAAGTTCAATTGTATCAATGTCCAAATGGACAAAGTTCAATTGTATCAATGTCCAAATGGACAAAGTTCAATTGTATCAATGTCCAAATGGACAAAGTTCAATTGGATCAATGTCCGAATGGATAAAGTCGACTATAATCGACTCTGCTAACACAAAAAGTCCCTATTAGGCAAGCCAATTACCAATTTCGTTCCCTTCGCTTTTGTCGCTTTGATAAGATAGGACAGCCTACGGAAAATTCGTGCACTTCGTTCCCGCCAAACTTATGAAAAATGAAAATCTCACTTAACAGAATAGGAATGCCAGACAGATGTGTTCTTTCGGCGACTAACTTCAATCCGCTGTATTAATTCCGCGAAATATGAATGAAATCCCAAGGAGGATACGATAACTTATTGTTAAATAATAAAATTGAAGCATATAATTTACCGTTCTATCCGTTACTACTCTGCCTATAGGTATCTGATTGTTTCGACTAATAACCGTTCGCCGGATTATAAAAACATTGCATTAGTACAATGGTTTATATTTAATAAATTTTTGGACGCTTAATATAACTACCGGAGAATTATTAGAATTCATGTTAAATAACGAAAGGTACCTTACTCGTAAACAATGTCTATTGTTGAATAATCTGCCGGTTATTTTTTTTTGAGTTTTGAAATGGCCGAGTCCCGGTCGGCCCTCTAGGTGATTTATGGCCCTGGCTAAACGGGTCCGGACTATTGTCGTAAGTTCTTCCGTTCAAGACTTTAACATAATTACCTATAGTACTCAAGTTGAATACTCTTACTTCAAAATACAATTGAATTACTTGGTTTACATTAGGGAAATAAGTGTTAATAATTAGATTATAACAGACTTACCGATACATCTTAGTGTCAACAATCCAAACAATTATAAGAAACAACCACACACACATGCAGTAAAATACTCATGCTGTTAGAAAAATCACTCCTTCTACACTAAATGATTTTAGCCGTGTTCGCGCCCCGACGATTAATTCTTGTTGACGCGCTTCCTAGTTTTTACTGACTCGACTATCTTAAAACGCTGACCGATCCTGATTATCCCTGACCGTCTCCCAGACCTTGAAACTCTGACCCTCTAGATTCTATTTGATCGTCTCCCAACGCTTTCAAACTGACTATCTTGAACCGCTTTTTCTAACCACGACTTTCTTCTCCCGCTCTTCAACGCTAACTCTCCCGACCGTCTCTCCGCGCTTTCCAATCCAGACTATCGACTTCCTTCTGCCGTTCTTCAACGCTAACTGTCTCGACCGTCTCTCCGCGCTTTCAAATCCAGACCATCTTCCACCTCCAAGCCAACTCCCCTTTCCCCATGTGGCGACGCCTAATTTATGTTCTTTTGAACTTTGAATGCTTTTTGTATTCAAAAGACAGAAATGCACTAAAGGAACACATCAATTATCATCTCTTAGAACCCGTCACATTAATTTAAATCGTTTCAAAACCAATAAATTGTTACTTCTCAAGTAAAATGTCCAATCCTTTGTTCAAAAGAATGTAACAAGACTCTTCCAGCCCAAATTCGCTCTCCACTGAATAAAATCTAAGAATTCAGACGACCATCACGGAGGTCTGTGACGATACAGTCAATGTTCCTATTTTTTTCTCTACCCTAATAAATCTAAACACTTGTTTCTAAAACAGCTTTAAGGCCAACATCTGGTAATCCCCTATGTCGTGAAATCAACTGAAAAATTCTTTCTAACCGTAATAAATCAATAATAAAAAAATTTTATCCCAGGGCAAGTTCATCACACAAGTAACAGAATCATCACTGCCATGGTTGCCTGGATGGAGTCCCCTCTGATGGCCCTCTTTAGACGGGATATGTGCAAATATCCCCCATAAACGGCTGTTCACACTCATTTTTGTGTTTATATTTTATATTTTTTCACTTAAATTCCGCTTTTTTGTGCCTGTCTGAATCACCTATGTTATTACCTCCCTTATTATTATTTTTATTACTTATTTTGTATATTATTTCAAATATGGAATGTATTGCATTGCACTACCCCTGCATACATTCTGGAATAAATTCTTATTATTATTAAATGTGTTCAGTTATCATGGAACCATTGTTTTATGTTTGTAGTAATTCAAATTATTTTCCATACCCTTTAGTTTGTTATCTTTTGAAGGTTGTACAGTAAACGAGCAACAGAACATATACCAATCCACTCTGCACCTCGCCGCCCGCGCTGGCAACCACCGGCTGGTGCAGTGGCTGCTACAGCATGGGGCAGACCCCAATCCCAGGTCCTGTTCTATCTCCCCCTACATCCTGGCCAGAAGGAATGGTAACATTCATTTTCATATCAGCTCTCCTAACCTAACCTAACCCAACCTTAGGTCCTTGTCCGTCTCCCCCATATGCTGGTCAACTGGAATGAATTTTCATACCATGTTTTCTGAATTCGGCTTATCAAAAATTATTATAAACAAAAAAAATTAATGTAAAATTTTGCGCTTCCATTTATTCATCGCTGTTGGTAAGTAAAAATGCAGTACTTTTTTTTCTATAAGTAAAAACATAGTTTCTTAAAATTTAATGTGCCGTGTTGTTATCTATCATCTTCTCTATTTCTATATTTAAGCGATTAAATATGGACTTAAAAAGCCCTGGCCAGAGCATTATAATTATTATTAAAAAAGTTTTTTATTTGATCTTTCCAAATGCTAAAGAATATTACACTGTAAAATGTCACTGGAGACAAAATGCAATACACATTTTTTGGTTATACCGTATAACTCGTCAAAATGACAATTTAACAGACCTTTATTGAAAAGTGAAAAAAAATTAGTTAAGGTTTATGTAAGTTTTTTTCATCGCTTGACTTTATATCACTTAAGGTGTGTTGAGTTGTAAATGATAATATTATTATATATAATATATGTAAAAGCACCCAATGACAAACTACTTTAAAGTAGTTTATTGGGACTTTTTGATTTTTGTATATTATTTTGATATTTAATAAAAAAAAATAAAAAAAAATTTAGAAAACGAATTATTATTATTTTTATTATTTATTTTTAGAAAACGAATTTTATAAAATATATTATGATAAAATTTTTAGAAAACGAATTTTATAAAATATATTATGATAAAACTATACTAACAGACCGAGCGATTAGTCATAATAGACCCGATATAGTTTTACATGACAAAATTAAAAAAATAACTTATATCATTGATGTCGCTATACCAAATTCCTGTAATATTCAAAAATCTATTAGCGAAAAAATAAGAAAATACACAGATTTAGGAAATGAAATAAAAAGAATTTGGCATTCTCAGACTATAAAAATATTACCATTCGTTATTTCGGCTACTGGCATTATACCTAGCTCTCTAATTAAAAATTTAGGCGTATTAGATCTTTCAAAAAAATTATTTATAAAGATGCAAAAGTCGGTCATTTTGAATACATGTAGGATAACAAAAGACTTTTTAAATATTTATGTTGAGGGATCAGTAGGATTTATAGGCCCTGTTAGAAGTTCTACCGAGCCGAACCCTCTGATATGAAAATATCTGGAGTCGGTGAATTATTTTCCCATTTGATCTCTGGTGATTTGACGTGTTGTTCTTGTATTGTTTTGTATTTATTTTGCTTATATAATGCACTTACATAATGTTGATTGACTAGATGATCATTTGTGGAAAAGTGAGTGGAAGGGTTAACTTTTTCCCTTGGGGAAGATTTAACCCGGACAACTAAATCGGAAGTTGAAAAAAATACAAATAATATATAATGATAGGTTTTCACTTAAACATAAAATTATAATAACAGACTAAGGGTCCAGTACCCATGGGCAAAAATACAAAAGATAAAATAAAATTCAAATAAAATCGGATATGAGAATACAAGTAAATTACAATATACCCCATTAGAGCTCGCTCTATGTAGCGGACTTCTGTATCCTTATGCAAGCTGCAAGCGAAGGTTTAACTCAACAACTTTTCCACAACTAAAGCGAATTCCACTCTAGAATCTGGAAAGAAACGATGTAAAAGAGTTATTAATAAATACAATTTTTTGGTTTATGCAAACATGATAAAGATTGTGTAAGTAGATACTTAAATATAAAGACCTATGTGAAATTGAAATCAAATCAAATGCAGAGTTATACGATTTGTCCAAATAAACTTAACTTTCTCACTGATAATTATTTTTTTCAAATTTGTCAGGCAGGTAGGTGGTACCATAATATTGAAAAAAAAATGCAAATACAAAAGTCCAGATAAATACGAAAATTTTACATTAAAAAAGCAATCAAACCATTAAAACGGACATCATCTTGAAACGGAACATGCTAACAAATTTTACAGACAGAAGAAATGCAAAAGATCGAGTTAAATAGGCTACGTTTAGTCAATCACTTTGAATTATATAACCTTCGAAAGTTATTCCAATAAATAGATGATTTATTTATTTATTTTATTGATACATGATTTAGAGAGTACATGTGGTTTTTTATGATATTTCACCCTCCATGCTGGGGATGACCCTGTGTTATGGCGGGTGAATTTTACAGTTTGCGGACATAGAATCTATACATTACCATAATATAAAATAGAGAAATTAGAAAAATGAGATTATAGCTAGTTTGGGTTGCAAAAAGAGGATAGAGAAGTTAGAGAATTATAAGAAGATGAAAAATTTGAGAAATTATCAGTAAATAGATCACATTCATTCAAGACTTGTAGAAAAGTCAACCAGTGTCGAATATAAATGAAAAAATCGTATGGGTATAATTGATACACTATCTGAGCTACAAATATATTGAGGTAGAACATTTTTAAAATAAAAAAAATATAGCAGCAAAAAATGAATTATTTTATGAAAAAAATTATAACTACATAAATAAATAGAAATATGAGACTTAAAAAAAATCGGAAAAATAATCAGGTCTCCTAGCTCAGTGGAAGAGTGTTGGTTTATGTGGAACGAGCTACCGGCATCTGTTTTTCGGGATTTGATAAGAGGTTTTCTATCCATCAAGTCTTTGCGAATACATACGTAGCTACTTCCATATACAACTGCGCGAACAAGAATGTATAAACTATTAATTAAAATGAAATTTGTTGGTATTGTTGCTACTGGTTCTGTTTCTCCCACATTCATACCACCACACCGACTTACATCCCTACATCTCTTCATCCGTATAGCCCAACATACTTAAGTACAGTGGCGGCTCGAGCACTTCTTCGATGGTGTGTACTGACATTTTTTACATGTAGTGTACTGAAATCTCACTTCCCGGAGATTATAATATAAGATATTTTAAACTGAAATGTTCATAGACGAGTCATGCACTCATCGATATATAGACAATGTTTGGTCGACGCGTGCACCTAATCAGACGCCTAAACACAAAATAAATTAAAATTTATATGTTTGTGCTCACATAACATAGTAAAATAAAAATAACGCAATAACTTGCAAGATTATCATCCATTTGATTTCCGTCGCTCGAAACTACGTAACTTTCTTGCAAATTATTATAAGCAATAAATAATTAGTCGCTTGAAATATAATAATAATTTTTATTTTTTTGGAATAACTTTATTGAGTAAAACCTCAAATTGTAATATTTAATTATTGAAGACAATATTAGCGATTTCAAATGAAGACAATGTTTATAGTTCTTATTCGAAGTATGATACAGTTAAATGTGACCGAAGGGGATAGGGTCCCATTAGCTCAGTCGTAAAGAGCGGTGCCCCGGCGAGGCAAGGGTCCTGGGTTCGAGTCCTAGATGTGACCGTATCCTTTTCTGATTTTTCTACTTAAGATTTTCGTTTAGAAATCGCTAATATTGTCTTAAATAATTAAATAATAATAATAATTTGATGACTTGTATAAATGCAAAATCACCTCAAGGGCGCTCCATTCAAATTGAAAATATCTCCCGAGTAAAAATAAATGCCGCCGACGGGAATTGAACCCGCACCTTCTGATGTCCGGTCAGGTGCTCTGAACCACTGATCTACGTCGGCTTATTTTACACGCCAAATAATTCAATATGTACTAGGACTTCAATCAACAATTACTGATTTTTTCACCTGTAATCAACAAACTTTATTTTTAAAAGGAAGGTGCGGGTTCAATTCCCGTCGATGGCATTTATTTTTACTCAGGAGATATTTTCAATTTGTATGGATATTTCACGCGATTAATTATTGCTAATATAAATTTGTTATTTTTTGTGCTATGCATAAGAAATCTTGTCTTATAAACTGATGTTTATCATAAAAAATAGTAACTTTCTTGAACTAAACAAACGGTTCACAAGTACGGCAGTAGGGGATTTAATCAAAACCTTTTATATCTAGGAGGTCTTGATTTAACGGACTTTCCCCACGGCATTTGAAATTTGCGAAACAATCGCAAATAAAATACCCAAATGTCTGAAGTGACATCTCGGATTATCCCCTCTTCACGCTACGTTATGTGAACTGAGAAATGCAACAACGGACGCGCGCATCGGTTGGTCGCTTGTCGCTGGTTCTAGTTACAGACGTGGCGCGGAGCGGTTGCATTTCACTTGAAAATATTATATTTCTATAAATATTAATTGCTTTTATGTTTGTAGAATTCATTTATTTACATGTAGACAAAGCATCGAATGTTTTTTTTATTCTTTTAGTAGGTTTCTGGAATATCTGGTGGGGTTTGTCCCACCGCGACCGTCCTCCTGTGAGGAACAGCCACTGGTTAAGTGTTTACATTCGTCAGAGACACGAACCACTGAGAAAGTAGGGAAAGAACTGAAAGGAAAGTATGACGAACATGAGAAGGAAATTTGTCTTTAACAATACAGGTTTTTTTTATAACATATAATTTAAGTGAAGTAATGTGGGGTGTTAGTTCTTTAAAAAAGTGTGTTTTGTTGATAGTTCTTTAATTTGCAGAACTAATTTTAAAAGTATTAATTTTAATTATAATTTTTTTTTATAATTAAATTAAATATAATATTTATATATAAATAATATTCTGTACGTAATTTTTACATTTTAAACTTGTTTTACTTTGTTTTACGCGAAAATAAGTGTATCCAGGATAGACCGCCACACCACCTTATTCGAAACACAATCCTTACTTCACGTATAAACATTACAATACAAACGTCTTATTTTATTCTGACTATTGACTGGGCTCAAGTATATGATTAACTTGATCGTGCCATGTCTTTTTATCATACTTCTATCATTCATTTATCTATATCTTAACAGTTTTCCACAAATTTGTCAATGTGATGTTATTTTTTAAAATAATATTTTCGAATGCAATCGATGTAGATAAAATATTATTGTTATGTTAAAATGGCTTAATTTGTAAATTTATTGAAATCTTTGTCAGATTCAATGAAATATATATAACAGTATTGAATGCATTTGTTTGAAAAATATATTTACTTTAAAAATATACCCAACTCTTTAAAAAGCATTGGGGTGCGTTGTTTGTGCGACCGATGGGCTTCGGTTACATTCTGCGCTAGACCAGATGGTTGGGAACACTAACTATGTATTACAATTTATACGAATGCAAGCAGGGGTATCTGGATATGGAAATCTAGAGGGTGACGGCAGACCAATTCCATCTATAACAATCTGACAGAATACAGACTTAAATAATAATCTACACGATGATTTTAAGGAACGACTTCCGACATGGATATTAACATACCAGACTGGGTGTTGGATCCTTTTTCAAATATCAACTGTAATGTATGGAGTATTGTAGCGGGTGAAGGTCGTACACAATAATGATACTTGATCTTGTACTGATATTTATTGGGGAGCTGCTTGTAACAAAAGAGGGCGCACAACTAACGTG
This sequence comes from Hesperophylax consimilis, assembly GCF_061612785.1. NCBI lineage: Eukaryota > Metazoa > Arthropoda > Insecta > Trichoptera > Limnephilidae > Hesperophylax > Hesperophylax consimilis. The sequence continues at coordinate 346,801 of NW_028301283.1, forward strand.
CATCGCCTTTTATAGCATCTCGTAAGCATGCTATCTCGCTTGCACTCACACAAATTCATACAGACATCACATAGACACAACAGGATCAACCCAGTTAGAAGAACAACTTATAAAACTGACAACAAACAAAGAATTAAACATTAACTTCAAGAATGGCTACCAAAAACTTTGGCTGGAGAAGCGAATCTATAGTAACATATATATGTTATGGTCGGTTATTCAACGATTTCTAATAGCATTTCCATTGTCGTATTTGTGTGAACGTGGATTTAGTGTTGTTGCAACGTTGCTCACTAAAAAGATAAATCGGCTGTAAATTACAGCTTGTTGTTGCAATGTTGCTTACTAAAAAGATAAATCGGCTGTAAGTTACAGCTTGTTGTTGCAATGTTGCTTACTAAAAAGATACATCGGCTGTAAGTTACTAAGCGCGGCGGCTTGAATGACTGTTTGAAAGTAAATTTGTGACTGATACTAACAAACTCTTTGCATTGTGTCAGATTCATACTTCACCTTAGATACACAGTTTTAAATTCAAAGCCTTCTATTAATTTTAATAAAAACACTTCTAAATATGATTAAGTATAAGTTTTATTTCTTCACATTGAAACATTCTTTGATCTCAGAAATACTTCAACAATATCTAATTCTGAATATATCACACTTATTGTATCACGAACAACCAAAATCGTTATAATATCTGAACTATTCCGCACAAAAATGTGTTAAATACAAATATATAAATGTGTGCCATCTTGGGATTGGAAGGAAGTTTTAGAGTTTGTCAACTGAAAGGCTAAAATCGTCACTAAACAGCTTTTCTCAGAATTTTCACTTCGTATTCTGTACAGATAATAAACAAAATTCTGACAAGGAATATTCTTATGGTATATTTTTAAAGAAGTCATGACACTCGACTCGGGCTCGAATAGCATTTGATATGACAGAGATAGGTGGGTGATATAAAATTAATAATGCTATTGCGAGGGTATTTGAATGATGGGCTAATCGGATAATCGTGTCAACTGTCACCCGTAACTTTTCCTTTCCGATCCGTTGGGATTTCACCCCGATAAATTACTGGGCGATACACTAATTGATTTTTACCGGTTAATTAGAATTAAAACCAAAATAGAATATTCGGGAACATTTTGTTTTTACTTATACCCATCAATGTTATGGTTCTACGATAACTCATCAAAATGACAATTCAACACACCTATAAAATGTGCTATAAAGTTATGAAAGGTGATGAAAAAAACACTAGGTTAAACAGTTACATATGTACCCTATTTAACAAAAACTTGGTTAAATAATTACATATATAACCTATTTAACAAAAACTAGGTTAAATAGTTGCATATGTAACCTGTTTAACAAAAAAAACTAGATTAAATAGTTACATATTGATTTATTTATTTATATATACGCATAAAAAGGCTTTTACATAGAAGTGATACATGATGCAGTGTACATCGGAGAATATCTATATTATGCAGGAGATACTGACAGTAAATAGATGTAATCCATTGTAAAGAAGGTACAAAATACACAATTGTAAAATTGTGATTACAAGTATAATGAGAAAATATTAAGAAATAACAAAAAAAAATATAAATATAAATATATATATATATATATATCCCGCTACATTCGTTGCGTCCGTCATAATTATATTAATGTCCAAATGGACAAAATTCAATTGTATCAATGTCCAAATGGATAAAGTTCCAATGAATGAATGTCCAAATGGACAAAATTCAATTGTATCAATGTCCAAATGGACAAAGTTCAATTGTATCAATGTCCAAATGGACAAAGTTCAATTGTATCAATGTCCAAATGGACAAAGTTTAATTGTATCAATGTCTAAATGGACAAAGTTCAATTGTATCAATGTCTAAATGGACAAAGTTCAATTGTATCAATGTCCAAATGGACAAAGTTCAATTGTATCAATGTCCAAATGGACAAAGTTCCAATGAATGAAGGTCTAAATGGACAAAGTTCAATTGTATCAATGTCCAAATGGAAAAAGTTCAATTGTATCAATGTCCAAATGGACAAAGTTCCAATGAATGAAAGTCTAAATGGACAAAGTTCAATTGTATCAATGTCCAAATGGACAAAATTCAATTGTATCAATGTCCAAATGGACAAAGTTCAATTGTATCAATGTCCAAATGGACAAAGTTCAATTGTATCAATGTCCAAATGGACAAAGTTCAATTAAATCAATGTCCAAATGGACAAAGTTCCATTGTATCAATGTCCAAATGGACAAAATTCAATTGTATCAATGTCCAAATGGACAAAGTTCAATTGTATCAATGTCCAAATGGACAAAGTTCAATTGGATCAATGTCCAAATGGACAAAGTTTCAATGGATGAATGTCCAAATGGACAAAGTTCCAATGAATGAATGTCCAAATGGTCAAAGTTCCAATGAATGAATGTCCAAATGGACGAAATTCAATTGTATCAATGTCCAAATGGAAAAAGTTCAATTAAATCAATGTCCAAATGGACAAAATTCAATTGTATCAATGTCCAAATGGACAAAATTCAATTGTATCAATGTCCAAATGGACAAAGTTCAATTGGATCAATGTCCAAATGGACAAAGTTTCAATGGATGAATGTCCAAATGGACAAAGTTCCAATGAATGAATGTCCAAATGGACAAAGTTCCAATGAATGAATGTCCAAATGGACAAAATTCAATTGTATCAATGTCCAAAGGGACAAAGTTCAATTTTATCAATGTCCAAATGGACAAAGTTCATTTGTATCAATGTCCAAATGGACAAAGTTCAATTGTATCAATGTCCAAATGGACAAAATTCAATTGTATCAATGTCCAAATGGACAAAGTTCAATTGTATCAATGTCCAAATGGACAAAGTTCCAATGGATGAATGTCCAAATGGACAAAGTTCCAATGGATGAATGTCCAAATGGACAAAGTTCAATTGTATCAATGTCCAAATGGACATAGTTCAATTGTATCAATGTCCAAATGGACAAATTTCAATTGTATCAATGTCCAAATGGACAAAGTTCCAATGGATGAATGTCCAAATGGACAAAATTCAATTGTATCAATGTCCAAATGGACAAAGTTCAATTATATCAATGTCCAAATGGACAAAATTCAATTGAATCAATGTCCAAATGGACAAAGTTCAATTGTATCAATGTCCAAATGGACAAAGTTCAATTGTATCAATGTCCAAATGGACAAAGTTCAATTGTATCAATGTCCAAATGGACAAAGTTTAATTGTATCAATGTCTAAATGGACAAAGTTCAATTGTATCAATGTCTAAATGGACAAAGTTCAATTGAATCAATGTCCAAATGGACAAAGTTCAATTGTATCAATGTCCAAATGGACAAAGTTCCAATGAATGAAGGTCTAAATGGACAAAGTTCAATTGTATCAATGTCCAAATGGAAAAAGTTCAATTGTATCAATGTCCAAATGGACAAAGTTCCAATGAATGAAGGTCTAAATGGACAAAGTTCAATTGTATCAATGTCCAAATGGACAAAATTCAATTGTATCAATGTCCAAATGGACAAAGTTCAATTGTATCAATGTCCAAATGGACAAAGTTCAATTGTATCAATGTCCAAATGGACAAAGTTCAATTAAATCAATGTCCAAATGGACAAAGTTCAATTGTATCAATGTCCAAATGGACAAAATTCAATTGTATCAATGTCCAAATGGACAAAGTTCAATTGTATCAATGTCCAAATGGACAAAGTTCAATTGGATCAATGTCCAAATGGACAAAGTTTCAATGGATGAATGTCCAAATGGACAAAGTTCCAATGAATGAATGTCCAAATGGTCAAAGTTCCAATGAATGAATGTCCAAATGGACGAAATTCAATTGTATCAATGTCCAAATGGACAAAGTTCAATTGTATCAATGTCCAAATGGAAAAAGTTCAATTAAATCAATGTCCAAATGGACAAAGTTCAATTATATCAATGTCCAAAATGGACAAAATTCAATTATATCAATGTCCAAATGGACAAAGTTCAATCGGATCAATGTCCAAATGGACAAAGTTTCAATGGATGAATGTCCAAATGGACAAAGTTCCAATGAATGCATGTCCAAATGGACAAAGTTCCAATGAATGAATGTCCAAATGGACAAAATTCAATTGTATCAATGTCCAAAGGGACAAAGTTCAATTTTATCAATGTCCAAATGGACAAAGTTCATTTGTATCAATGTCCAAATGGACAAAGTTCAATTGTATCAATGTCCAAATGGACAAAATTCAATTGTATCAATGTCCAAATGGACAAAGTTCAATTGTATCAATGTCCAAATGGACAAAGTTCCAATGGATCAATGTCCAAATGGACAAGTTTAATTGTATCAATGTCCAAATGGACAAAGTTCAATTGGATCAATGTCCAAATGGACAAAGTTTCAATGGATGAATGTCCAAATGGACAAAGTTCCAATGAATGAATGTCCAAATGGACAAAGTTCCAATGAATGAATGTCCAAATGGACAAAATTCAATTGTATCAATGTCCAAAGGGACAAAGTTCAATTTTATCAATGTCCAAATGGACAAAGTTCATTTGTATCAATGTCCAAATGGACAAAGTTCAATTGTATCAATGTCCAAATGGACAAAATTCAATTGTATCAATGTCCAAATGGACAAAATTCAATTGTATCAATGTCCAAATGGACAAAGTTCCAATGGATGAATGTCCAAATGGACAAAGTTCCAATGGATGAATGTCCAAATGGACAAAGTTCAATTGTATCAATGTCCAAATGGACATAGTTCAATTGTATCAATGTCCAAATGGACAAATTTCAATTGTATCAATGTCCAAATGGACAAAGTTCCAATGGATGAATGTCCAAATGGACAAAATTCAATTGTATCAATGTCCAAATGGACAAAGTTCAATTATATCAATGTCCAAATGGACAAAATTCAATTGAATCAATGTCCAAATGGACAAAGTTCAATTGTATCAATGTCCAAATGGACAAAGTTCAATTGTATCAATGTCCAAATGGACAAAGTTCAATTGTATCAATGTCCAAATGGACAAAGTTTAATTGTATCAATGTCTAAATGGACAAAGTTCAATTGTATCAATGTCTAAATGGACAAAGTTCAATTGAATCAATGTCCAAATGGACAAAGTTCAATTGTATCAATGTCCAAATGGACAAAGTTCCAATGAATGAAGGTCTAAATGGACAAAGTTCAATTGTATCAATGTCCAAATGGAAAAAGTTCAATTGTATCAATGTCCAAATGGACAAAGTTCCAATGAATGAAGGTCTAAATGGACAAAGTTCAATTGTATCAATGTCCAAATGGACAAAATTCAATTGTATCAATGTCCAAATGGACAAAGTTCAATTGTATCAATGTCCAAATGGACAAAGTTCAATTGTATCAATGTCCAAATGGACAAAGTTCAATTAAATCAATGTCCAAATGGACAAAGTTCAATTGTATCAATGTCCAAATGGACAAAATTCAATTGTATCAATGTCCAAATGGACAAAGTTCAATTGTATCAATGTCCAAATGGACAAAGTTCAATTGGATCAATGTCCAAATGGACAAAGTTTCAATGGATGAATGTCCAAATGGACAAAGTTCCAATGAATGAATGTCCAAATGGTCAAAGTTCCAATGAATGAATGTCCAAATGGACGAAATTCAATTGTATCAATGTCCAAATGGACAAAGTTCAATTGTATCAATGTCCAAATGGAAAAAGTTCAATTAAATCAATGTCCAAATGGACAAAGTTCAATTATATCAATGTCCAAAATGGACAAAATTCAATTATATCAATGTCCAAATGGACAAAATTCAATCGGATCAATGTCCAAATGGACAAAGTTTCAATGGATGAATGTCCAAATGGACAAAGTTCCAATGAATGCATGTCCAAATGGACAAAGTTCCAATGAATGAATGTCCAAATGGACAAAATTCAATTGTATCAATGTCCAAAGGGACAAAGTTCAATTTTATCAATGTCCAAATGGACAAAGTTCATTTGTATCAATGTCCAAATGGACAAAGTTCAATTGTATCAATGTCCAAATGGACAAAATTCAATTGTATCAATGTCCAAATGGACAAAGTTCAATTGTATCAATGTCCAAATGGACAAAGTTCCAATGGATGAATGTCCAAATGGACAAAGTTCAATTGTATCAATGTCCAAATGGACAAAGTTCAATTGTATCAATGTCCAAATGGACAAATTTCAATTGTATCAATGTCCAAATGGACAAAGTTCATTTGTATCAATGTCCAAATGGACAAAGTTCCAATGAATGAATGTCCAAATGGACAAAATTCAATTGTATCAATGTCCAAATGGACAAAGTTCAATTATATCAATGTCCAAATGGACAAAATTCAATTGAATCAATGTCCAAATGGACAAAGTTCAATTGTATCAATGTCCAAATAGACAAAGTTCAATTGTATCAATGTCCAAATGGACAAAGTTCAATTGTATCAATGTCCAAATGGACAAAGTTCCAATGAATGAAGGTCTAAATGGACAAAGTTCAATTGTATCAATGTCCAAATGGACAAAGTTCAATTATATCAATGTCCAAATGGACAAAATTCAATTATATCAATGTCCAAATGGACAAAATTCAATTGTATCAATGTCCAAATGGACAAAGTTCAATTATATCAATGTCCAAATGGACAAAATTCAATTGTATCAATGTTTAAATGGACAAAGTTCAATTATATCAATGTCCAAATGGACAAAATTCAATTGTATCAATGTCCAAATGGACAAAGTTCCAATGAATGAATGTCCAAATGGACAAAGTTCAATTGTATCAATGTCCAAATGGACAAAGTTCCAATGAATGAATGTCCAAATGGACAAAATTCAATTGTATCAATGTCCAAATGGACAAAGTTCAATTGTATCAATGTCCAAATGGACAAAGTTCAATTGTATCAATGTCCAAATGTACAAAGTTCAATTGTATCAATGTCCAAATGGACAAAGTTCAATTAAATCAATGTCCAAATGGACAAAGTTCAATTGTTTCAATGTCCAAATGGACAAAATTCAATTGTATCAATGTCCAAATGAACAAAGTTCAAATGTTTCAATGTCCAAATGGACAAAGTTCAATTGGATCAATGTCCAAATGGACAAAGTTTCAATGGATGAATGTCCAAATGGACATAGTTCCAATGAATGAATGTCCAAATGGTCAAAGTTCCAATGAATGAATGTCCAAATGGACAAAATTCAATTGTATCAATGTCCAAATGGACAAAGTTCAATTGTATCAATGTCCAAATGGACAAAGTTCAATTAAATCAATGTCCAAATGGACAAAGTTCAATTGGATCAATGTCCAAATGGACAAAGTTTCAATGGATGAATGTCCAAATGGACAAAGTTCCAATGAATGAATGTCCAAATGGACAAAGTTCCAATGAATGAATGTCCAAATGGACAGAATTCAATTGTATCAATGTCCAAAGGGACAAAGTTCAATTTGATCAATGTCTAAATGGACAAAGTTCATTTGTATCAATGTCCAAATGGACAAAGTTCAATTGTATCAATGTCCAAATGGACAAAATTCAATTGTATCAATGTCCAAATGGACAAAGTTCAATTGTATCAATGTCCAAATGGACAAAGTTCCAATGGATGAATGTCCAAATGGACAAAGTTCAATTGGATCAATGTCCAAATGGACAAAGTTCAATTGTATCAATCATTGTACCAGGGTCTTGTTTCCACTGCTTGTGAATCTGGTTTCGTTCTTTGATTAATTTTTTTTAATTTGGAATCAAACCACGGAGTATTCAGTTGTACCCGACTTCTTAATCCTGTTTTTGGTGTAGTTGTACCTGATTCTATTGCCTTTTTAATGTGATAATTGAAACTTTTAAAAGGGTCTTCTGAGTTGCTTAAGTTGATCGTGAAATTGTTATCAAGAAGATAGGATTTTACTGACATACTGTTGATGATAGGTCTCGTAATCCGGGATTTGGTTCTATTATTAAAACATTTTTTTAAGTTGTTCTTATAATCAACAATAAGTATATTATGGTCACTAAGTGGATCATCAATATTCGATATAGTAGTCTGAATGTTTTGCCTATTTGATAAGATGTGATCTATTAAGGTGCAGCTTGTATCAGTGACTCTCGTGGGAAATGTTTTGTTATGTATTGAAAAATTGTAAGATTGTAAGATGTTGCAAAAATTTAATGAAGAGTGTGGGGATATGGATACGTCAATGTTAAAGTCTCCGAATATTAATGTATCTTGTCTACTTTCGTTCAGTATTTTTTCTAGATGTATTAGAAAATCCTGCATATTTGTGTTGGGTTTTCGATAGATAGCATAGATGTTAACTGGTTTCCTATCACTGCTACTAAGCGTTATACCTAAAAAGGAATTTTCATTTGAGAAATTTTCAATAATTGCACACTTCATAGTATCAATCACATATATTGCTACGTCGCCTCCTCCTTCGTTGGGGCGAGAAGCAAAAACACTTTTGTAACCATTCAGGGAGTAAAACTTTTCCTCTCCAATCTTAAGCCACGTTTCCGTAATGACGAGCACGTGTACAATGTACCGCGAACTTCTTACTTTTTCTTCGATCTCATCAAACTTATTACGGATGCTTCTCGCGTTCATATACATTATTCGTAGACAGTTCGTCACGGGATTATAATTCTCGATGGTGAGGCACTTATGCTCATGTATGTTACACTCCATAATCTATAGTTGCAAGGTCGTTCTTGAGTGCAGCAATGTAGGCCGGGCAGTTGTCCCTATCTCCAGTTGAGTGATCAGCAGGATTACCAAATCTGGTGCATGTCGCGCAAACTGGTTTGATGGTGGAATTTGGGCAGGACTCACCAGTATGATTCTGTTGAGCACAATGTCCACATGTGGGTTTGGTATCTCTGCAATACTTGTATGAGTGACCAATCATGTGGCATTTGGTGCAGACAGTAAGGCCAATAAAATCTCGGACGCGGCAAATAGTCCAGCTTATAAATACTTTCACTTGCTCGACTAGAAATTTACGTACGGTAGCGGGTACTGCGTAGATACGGTGACAAGCGTTACCTGTGCGAGCACCAGCCAGGTGACTTAGTTTACAGCCTGCAATAGTTTCTTCAATGTCTTCAACGTTGGGAATACTAGTGAGAGCCATCCTTAAAAAATCTTTGTCGGTCAGGTCCCGGGGAACATTAAAGAATATCAGTCTCGGTAGACGCTTTGACGGTAGTCGGGCCTTCAGTTTGCTCGAGTTGTCGAAGCAAGGTGCATTTAATAGCTTTTGTTGTTCGCCCGTGGTTGCCGTATTGATCAAGATACCTTTATTTCTTATTTTTTTTATTCCCGTGACCCGAACGCCTAGTTCAGATGGCCGAATTGTATCTTCAATCATTTTTTTCGTACCGTCACTGTCCTTTGTGGCGTCCGAATCCGTTGGAAAGATGCAAACGGCAGGTCTTGGTGGTCCGACGCGATGTCCTTGTTGAGTGATTGGTGGGGGTTGGTGAGCATCATATGGCTGTTTTTGGGCGATGTCAGCAAAGGAGAGGGTAGCCTCCGTTGCCACTGCCACTCTCCGCATTACAGGCCCGAGATCAGACTCTAATTGTATGATTTTTTGCTCAAGGTGCCTTTTTTCCCTCTTCTCGTGGCGTATTTTTATTTCTGCCATTCTAAGTTGTGCTGTAACTGTAGCTAAATCCGCCACGCATCGTCTCGCGCTCCAACAACAGCTGAGATACGGATCTGAAAACTTCCGATACGTTTCTAGCGATCCTCAGCTGCTGGTCTTTTGAGACCTTAGATTGCTTCTCTGCTAACACAAGTTGAAGAGCTGTCAAATGTGCTTGGGTTTCATTGAGCACATCTACTCCTGAAGCGCAAGGATATTCCGCTTCGGTGACGTCCGAGCCTTTGGATGACGTAACCGAGCTGTTTTCATCCGCATCCTCAATCGTGACGCACTTTCCTCCTATATCCTCTGGACTAGGAGACATCATGGTGCTTATGTGTCGTTTTTTAGGACGATTCATTATTAAACACTAATTTATAAGGACACATAAAAAAAAAACAATGTTTGAAACAAAGTATTAGGTTCTGTTCAGCTTTGCGCCTGAAATGTATCTACGAAATCCACTATCGGTTCTACCGAAAAGTTTCTGTTTTATTCACGAAATTATCGGATATGTTTTTTTGTAGGTATTGGATAATTTTATTTAAAAGAAAAAATACACAAAAATATACTAAAAAGTATTTTGCGAGATGAGAGTAATCTCTTTCGACGCACAATTGTCACTTTAAAAGGATTTAATACAGATGATTTAGATAGTTTCGATTGTAAACATGGGGTATCACAAATTCACAACACAAACGCAACCAATAGGAGCCCTGAAAGGTGAGCTCATAATTAAAGCGGCCAATCCGCGCACTTTATCCGTTGTACACAACACTTTGGTTTGGGATGCAGTGAATTTTATAGTTTATATTATTAAAAAAAACAATGGTAAAATGTTAAAAAGTCACTGCACCAGCGGTGGTTGGTGGTTGTGAATTTAAGTGGAAAAATATAAACACAAAAATGAGTGTGAACAGCCGTTTATGGGGTATATTTGCACATATCCCGTCTCCAGAGGGCCATCAGAGGGGACTCCATCCAGGCAACCATGGCAGTGATGATTCTGTTACTTGATTGGCGTAGTCTGTGCCATAAGTAGAGATGGCAAAATTTCGTTTTAACTAAAAACGCGAAAAAATATTTATGGTTCGAAAATAGGGCATTTGTAAGTTTTCTTTGCGTTTCAAGGCATTTGAAAGTTTTTCCAGTGATTTCCATTTCGCGAATTAACGCGAAAAACGTGATTTTGGCCGTATTTCAGCTAAATTATTCTATTTAGCGAAATAGGCGCGAATTTCCCGAAAATACCGGGTATTAAAATAATATGTGAGAATTTCAAAAAATCTATATTTACATTACGATTTTTTATAATTTTGTTACTATTTTATGTGTAAATATTTAATATTTTTGTACTGTAGGCTAAAATTGCTTTTTGACATTGCACAAATTGTGCGAAATAAATTACGCCTATTGATGTTAATAGCAATCTGCATTTGTTGTGTTTGTGTTTGACCCGTACTTAGAGTTTCCTTCCTTATTAATTAAATATAAAAATTAATTATTTATTATCTTTCACATGGAAATACTTGCAAATGAAGGTTAAACATATATTTTACCAAAAATACTTAAAATATGCGCTAAAAACATTCAGGAAATACATTTTTTTCTATTTTGCTACAAAACGCTAAATTATGCCTACAAATGCTATAAAACGCTAAATTTCCAATTGTTAATGCTAAAAAATCTGAAAATTAATGCTAAATTTTGCCATCTCTAGCCATAAGCTTCCAATTTGGTATAGCGACATCAATGATATAAGTTATTTTTTTAATTTTGTCATGTAAAACTATATCGGGTCTATTATGACTAATCGCTCGGTCTGTTAGTATAGTTTTATCATAATATATTTTATAAAATTCGTTTTCTAAAAATTTTATCATAATATATTTTATAAAATTCGTTTTCCAAAAATAAATAATAAAAATAATAATAATTCGTTTTCTAAATTTTATTATTATAATTACATATATTTAATATTATTATACCTATATACCTACACACCTTGAGTGATATAAAGTCAAGCGATGAAAAAAACTAACATAAACCTTAACTAATTTTTTTTCACTTTTCAATAAAGGTCTGTTAGCAGTGTTGGATTCGGTCAACCACTTCAGGCCCTACATAGAAGGCGCCCATTTCACTGTGGTAACTGACCATTCTAGTTTACAATGGTTAGTATCACTATCTAATCCAACAGGTAGACTTGCTCGCTGGTCTACTCGTTTGTCACAGTATTCTTTTGACGTTATACACAGGAAGGGTAAATTAAATACGGTTCCGGACGTTCTTTCACGTAAAGACGTTTCCTTGATCTCTACTATTGACTCCGTTCCCATGAGTACAGATACTTGGTATACTTCCTTATTTTCTAATTGTAAATCAAATCCACAACGTTTTAACAATTTTCACATTAAAGAAAATAAACTGTTTCGTCACAGTGTCTCGTTTCGATCTGCAGGAGGACACAGCTTGGAAGCTTGTTGTTCCTTTCGAGGACCGTAGCGCTGTTCGCTCTAAAGAACATGAGTCGGATATTTCCTGTCATCCAGGAGTTTTTAGAACTTACAAAAAGGTTCAACTTCATTATTTTTGGCCAGGGTTGTATAATGACGTCAAAATTTTTGTTAATAGATGTAAAACGTGTAAGGCACATAAAATTAATACTGCTCCGCCGGCAGGCATTTCTACCAACCCGAAAATAGTCACAAGACCTATGCAAATGCTGTCTATTGACCTTGTCGGTCCTCTTTCGCGTAGCTATGCAGGATTCATGTACATTTTGACGGTTGTTGATGTTTTTTCTAAATATACCTGGATTTTTCCACTTAGAAATGCAACTACTAAAAGCATTGTTAAAAACATTGAACAATACATATTCCTTATGCACGGAGTGCCGCAAACATGCGTCTGCGACAACGGGAAACAATTTATTTCAAAAGACTTTAAACAATTGTTAGCAGAGTATAATGTACCTCCGCCTTTTTATAATGCCTATTACACCCCCCAAAATAATGTTGTGGAACGCTTTAACCAAACTATTGGAACTGCTTTGTCTATTTTAACCGAATCTGACCAGCGTAATTGGTCCAGATATCTGCCTCAAATTCAATCAGCTCTCAATAATATGATTAATTTTGCAACAGGTTTCACGCCCTTCTTCCTTATGCATAGTAGGGAACAGATCATTGATGGTAACTTTCATAAAAATAACTTATCTTCTGGTGTCGTAGACACTACGTTGCAGCAATCTAGGAACGAATTTGCTAAAAAGTTGGAAGACTTGGTTCCTATTTATGAACAAGTTTCTAACGCTTTGCTACAAGCTTTTAAGAAAAATGCCCAACACTACAATTTGCGCCGTAAGACGGTTAATTATGAAGTAGGCGACGTAGTTTGGAGGAAGAATTTCGTTCAATCCAGTGGACCGAATTATTTCTCTCACAAATTGGCCCCTAGATTCGTTCGCAATGTTGTTAAAGCTAAAGTCTCTAATTTGGTTCTACACTAGCTGATATGAACGGTAAAATTGTAGGAAATTTTCATGTAAAGGATATTGTTCGGATTGATTAAATATATATTTTTTTTACACTTTATAAGTAGATGAAATCAACGTGATGGTGTGCGGGACTACCAACCCTGCATACTATTCCGTTTGTTTCGTCAGTGTTTTTCTAGTGACTTGCTTTTGAGGCTTGGTACCCTCAAGAGGTTGTGACTAGAATTTCACAAAATTTCCTCATTCTTACTATCTCATATATATATATATATATATATATGTAGAATAATGTTCTCGGTTTACCCGCGTAAAGTAGTCCTTAAAAGGACTTTTTAATTTCTATAAATATATATTTATATATATATATATTTTTTTTTTTCCCAAATTCTAATGAATTTTTTTTAGGAGACGTCGTTTGTAATGAATGTCGTTTCCTCTGATCCGTGTGATCAGTGGCGCCCATTAATTTAGTTTAGATCTTAATTCTTTATTATCACTTAAACTTTACTGAGATTTATTCTTATTTACGTTTTGAGTAATTTTCATTTTAAATGAGACGATTCGTCTTCTTACTGTTGTGAGCTTATTAGTGCGACGCACACGCGCACACACACGCGCACACACACGCGCACACACACACATTGGTACGTTCCGTCAACATAATGGTTATAAGTTTGGTTGTCATTATCCTTTGGTCTGAACCCTTCTTTCACAAGTTCATTGGAGTTTTCTTATACTTTTGTCAAGTATCGAAGTTTTATTAGTATCCAAAGAGTCTCCAGGGGACTTGGAAAGAAGGATTCTTATTTTTTTTTGTGTGTGAAAGAATTGAGCAATTTTTCATACACAAGATTATATAATTTCTATTTTAGTTGTTCAATGTACTAGTTTTATGGTTAAATATATTTAGTTTAATATATATATTTTTAAGTCTTAGTTTCTTAAGGAAATTCTCAATTGTGTTGTTTCAAACAAAGGGAAGTACATACTGCTTGGCGTGCTTACCTATTAAATAATTCCGTCTGGATATTATCACTTTACCTCTGCTACGTAAGAGTGTGTCTTTGTACAGTTTTGTTAGTCATAAGTACAATTTGGTTAGTTATAAGTAATATATGCATAAGTATCTCATTGCTAGTACCAGTGTTATGCTGTAAATTTTGTACTACAAGTGTCGATCTCTTGAATTGTGCTCGTACACCTCGTAACCTGTGTCAATTATCTAAAGCACATAGTTGAACACCAATTATATTTTGTTTGTCCAAGAAATTTCGACTCTTTGCTTACGTGGTAAGTGAATTTTTTGTTAGAATGCCATCTAGGTTACTTCCATAGTCATATTTCTTGAGCAAGCAATGTTCATTCGAAGAGAATATGCTAGGTATTTTGAAAAAGTAATCCTAATCTAACCAACTTTCGATAGACAAGTATTTATTTGTGTTTTCATAAAACCTGAGCTAAATTTTTGAGGAATAGGTATTTTTTAAAATATGTAAACCCTGATTCAACCACGATAGACAGGTTTATCTTCTGATTGTAAAACCTCATCTAAAATTCTTGGCATTACGTTATGTAAACCCTGCTCTGAACATTTTTTTTTTACATCAATTTTGTATTTGATTTTGTGAAGATCTCTTAGAGATTTAGTGGATTTTATTTTTTTATTTTGTTAAGTTCTATTGTTTCAAGTTTTTGTCTTAGAATGGTAAATTTATTTTATATAAACATAGGCAGAGAAAGAGAGTTTAGGTAGTTATTTTATTTATTTTCTGTTGAAAATATATATGTGTTTTTATTTTCTTCTTCAAAGAATAAAGTGGGAGCTTGAGTTCTCCATACTCACTGGTGTCTCAGAGAGATTGTCTCTCGATAAGTGAGTAAGTGTTTGCGAATCTCATATTAGAGATATAAAAGTGAAGGTACAATCCTCATGTAAATATTGATAATAATAACGGTTGTGCAACACCAATCTGCGAATTGGTTTTCTCTTTTCGTTTTCTTGGTTTATAACTTGTTTAGTTTTATGGTTTTCTGTAAAAACTTATTTATTTCTACTAGCTTTGTCTTTTATGTACATGTGCGGGAAAGAAAGGTATTCGCGTGGGTTTTTTTTTGTTTTGTGGACCTGTGGACCAATTCTACACCTGAGCTATCTATCTAGTACCTAAGATCACTCGATGCGACGATTCGGGTTCCTGGAAAACGGGATGGAGACTCCCCGGGCCTGAGGAGCCCTCCATCTCCCTCCTCATGACATCAGCGTCTGGTCTTGTAGCTCTTTCCTCCCTCTGGCTGGTGTGCGCGTGGACCCTCGACATGAGGTCGGTGGAATCCCCAAATTCTACAAATAAGCGGAAACAAAGATACGGTAATGCGATGTGACGTTTATTCCTCCGCTGTGTAGCTCGAACATGGTCGGATGACTTAAATATCCCGCGGATATGAATGTTACAAAGACGGTATCACCGCCCGCCATTATAACCGGAATTCTGAACCTGAATTTCCCGATAAAACAATTAAATCAGCGCGGTCGCTCCTCGACCGGCTGTAAACTTAACGATCACATGATACTTTAATTAGCACACCGATCCGTATCACTTTATTAATAAAAATCCACATTTTGGTGACCAGTCGGTAACGTGCCGTGCCCTGTCGGCGCGTTCCCAAAAAGTGACCCGAACGACCAATAACCCTCTGGAGTTCAAATCTTAAACTATTCCCGGAGAAAAAGTGCAACTGTTAATAGCCAGTCAATTACCATTAACTGACTGCAATCTACCCGGGGTAATATGAAACATTACTAACTTTACTTACGAAAATAATTATTTATAAAATCAAAGTAATTATTTTCATAACAGAATACCTCCCAAAATTGTTGTTTAATGGGTCAGTGTTATTTGCCTCGGAACTAAAAAATCTGTTAAAATATTTACAGGGAAACCATGGACATTGATACAAATGAACTTTGTCCATTTGGACATTGATAAAATTGAACTTTGTCCCTTTGGACATTGATACAATTGAATTTTGTCCATTTGGACATTCATTCATTGGAACTTTGTCCATTTGGACATTCATTCATTGGAACTTTGTCCATTTGGACATTCATCCATTGAAACTTTGTCCATTTGGACATTGATCCGATTGAACTTTGTCCATTTGGACATTGATACAATTGAATTTTGTCCATTTGGACATTGATATAATTGAACTTTGTCCATTTGGACATTGATTTAATTGAACTTTTTCCATTTGGACATTGATACAATTGAACTTTGTCCATTTGGACATTGATACAATTGAATTTCGTCCATTTGGACATTCATTCATTGGAACTTTGACCATTTGGACATTCATTCATTGGAACTTTGTCCATTTGGACATTCATCCATTGAAACTTTGTCCATTTGGACATTGATCCAATTGAACTTTGTCCATTTGGACATTGATACAATTGAACTTTGTCCATTTGGACATTGATGCAATTGAATTTTGTCCATTTGGACATTGATACAATTGAACTTTGTCCATTTGGACATTGATTTAATTGAACTTTGTCCATTTGGACATTGATACAATTGAACTTTGTCCATTTGGACATTAATACAATTGAATTTTGTCCATTTGGACATTGATACAATTGAATTTTGTCCATTTGGACATTGATACAATTGAACTTTGTCCATTTAGACCTTCATTCATTGGAACTTTGTCCATTTGGACATTGATACAATTGAATTTTGTCCATTTGGACATTGATACAATTGAACTTTGTCCATTTGGACATTGATTTAATTGAACTTTGTCCATTTGGACATTGATACAATTGAACTTTGTCCATTTGGACATTGATACAATTGAACTTTGTCCATTTAGACCTTCATTCATTGGAACTTTGTCCATTTGGACATTGATACAATTGAACTTTGTCCATTTGGACATTGATACAATTGAACTTTGTCCATTTGGACATTGATACAATTGAACTTTGTCCATTTGGACATTGATACAATTGAACTTTGTCCATTTGGACATTGATACAATTGAACTTTGTCCATTTGGACATTGATACAATTGAACTTTGTCCATTTGGACATTGATACAATTGAACTTTGTCCATTTAAACCTTCATTCATTGGAACTTTGTCCATTTGGACATTGATACAATTGAACTTTGTCCATTTGGACATTGATACAATTGAATTTTGTCCATTTGGACATTCATTCATTGGAACTTTGACCATTTGGACATTCATTCATTAGAACTTTGTCCATTTGGACATTCATCCATTGAAACTTTGTCCATTTGGACTTTGATCCAATTGAACTTTGTCCATTTGGACATTGATACAATTGAATTTTGTCCATTTGGACATTGATACAATTGAATTTTGTCCATTTGGACATTGATACAATTGAACTTTGTCCATTTGGAGATTGATTTAATTGAACTTTGTCCATTTGGACATTGATACAATTGAACTTTGTCCATTTGGACATTGATACAATTGAACTTTGTCCGTTTGGACATTGATACAATTGAACTTTGTCCATTTAGACCTTCATTCATTGGAACTTTGTCCATTTGGACATTGATACAGTTGAACTTTTTCCATTTGGACATTGATACAATTGAACTTTGTCCATTTGGACATTGATACAATTGAACTTTGTCCATTTGGACATTGATACAATTGAACTTTGTCCATTTAGACCTTCATTCATTGGAACTTTGTCCATTTGGACATTGATATAATTGAACTTTGTCCAAATGGACAAAGTTTCAATGGATGAATGTCCAAATGGACAAAGTTCTAATGAATGAATGTCCAAATGGTCAAAGTTCCAATGAATGAATGTCCAAATGGACAAAATTCAATTGTATCAATGTCCAAATGGACAAAGTTCAATTGTATCAATGTCCAAATGGACAAAGTTCCAATGAATGAAGGTTTAAATGGACAAAGTTCAATTGTATCAATGTCCAAATGGACAAAGTTCAATTGTATCAATGTCCAAATGGACAAAGTTCAATTGTATCAATGTCCAAATGGACAAAGTTCAATTGTATCAATGTCCAAATGGACAAAGTTCCAATGAATGAAGGTCTAAATGGACAAAGTTCAATTGTATCAATGTCCAAATGGACAAAGTTCAATTGTATCAATGTCCAAATGGACAAAGTTCAATTGTATCAATGTCCAAATGGACAAAGTTCAATTAAATCAATGTCCAAATGGACAAAGTTCAATTGTATCAATGTCCAAATGGACAAAATTCAATTGTATCAATGTCCAAATGGACAAAGTTCCAATGAATGAAGGTCTAAATGGACAAAGTTCAATTGTATCAATGTCCAAATGGACAAAATTCAATTGTATCAATGTCCAAATGGACAAAGTTCAATTGTATTAATGTCCAAATGGACAAAGTTCAATTGTATCAATGTCCAAATGGACAAAGTTCAATTAAATCAATGTCCAAATGGACAAAGTTCAATTGTATCAATGTCCAAATGGACAAAATTCAATTGTATCAATGTCCAAATGGACAAAGTTCAATTGTATCAATGTCCAAATGGACAAAGTTCAATTGGATCAATGTCCAAATGGACAAAGTTTCAATGGATGAATGTCCAAATGGACAAAGTTCCAATGAATGAATGTCCAAATGGTCAAAGTTCCAATGAATGAATGTCCAAATGGACGAAATTCAATTGTATCAATGTCCAAATGGACAAAGTTCAATTGTATCAATGTCCAAATGGAAAAAGTTCAATTAAATCAATGTCCAAATGGACAAAGTTCAATTATATCAATGTCCAAATGGACAAAATTCAATTGTATCAATGTCCAAATGGACAAAGTTCAATCGGATCAATGTCCAAATGGACAAAGTTTCAATGGATGAATGTCCAAATGGACAAAGTTCCAATGAATGAATGTCCAAATGGACAAAGTTCCAATGAATGAATGTCCAAATGGACAAAATTCAATTGTATCAATGTCCAAAGGGACAAAGTTCAATTTTATCAATGTCCAAATGGACAAAGTTCATTTGTATCAATGTCCAAATGGACAAAGTTCAATTGTATCAATGTCCAAATGGACAAAATTCAATTGTATCAATGTCCAAATGGACAAAGTTCAATTGTATCAATGTCCAAATGGACAAAGTTCAATTGTATCAATGTCCAAATGGACAAAGTTTAATTGAATCAATGTCCAAATGGACAAAGTTCAATTGTATCAATGTCCAAATGGACAAAGTTCAATTGTATCAATGTCCAAATGGACAAAGTTCAATTGTACAATTTCGAAATGGACAAAGTTCCAGTGAATGAAGGTCTTAATGGACAAAGTTCAATTGTATCAATGTCCAAATGGACAAAGTTCAATTAAATCAATGTCCAAATGGACAAAGTTCAATTGTATCAATGTCCAAATGGACAAAGTTCAATTGTATCAATGTCCAAATGGACAAAGTTCAATTAAATCAATGTCCAAATGGACAAAGTTCAATTGTATCAATGTCCAAATGGACAAAGTTCAATTGTATCAATGTCAAAATGGACAAAGTTCAATTGTATCAATGTCCAAATGGACAAAGTTCAATTGTATCAATGTCCAAATGGAAAAAGTTCCAATGAATGAAGGTCTAAATGGACAAAGTTCAATTGTATCAATGTCCAAATGGACAAAGTTCAATTATATCAAAGTCCAAATGGACAAAATTCAATTATATCAATGTCCAAATGGACAAAATTTAATTGTATCAATGTCCAAATGGACAAAGTTCAATTGTGTCAATGTCCAAATGGAAAAAGTTCAATTGTATCAATGTCCAAATGGACAAAGTTCAATTGAATCAATGTCCAAATGGACAAAGTTCAATTGTATCAATGTCCAAATGGACAAAGTTCCAATGAATGAAGGTCTAAATGGACAAAATTCAATTGTATCAATGTCCGAATGGACAAAGTTCAATTATATCAACGTCCAAATGGAAAAAAATTCAATTGTATCAATGTCCAAATGGACAAAGTTCAATTGTATCAATGTCCAAATGGACAAAATTCAATTGTATCAATGTCCAAATGGACAAAGTTCAATTGTATCAATGTCCAAATGGACAAAGTTCAATTGTATCAATGTCCAAATGGACAAAGTTCAATTGAATCAATGTCCAAATGGACAAAGTTCAATTGTATCAATGTCCAAATGGACAAAATTCAATTGTATCAATGTCCAAATAGACAAAGTTAAATTGTATCAATGTCCAAATGGACAAAGTTCAATTGTATCAATGTCCGAATGGACAAAGTTCAATTATATCAATGTCCAAATGGAAAAAAATTCAATTGTATCAATGTCCAAATGGACAAAGTTCAATTGTATCAATGTCCAAATGGACAAAATTCAATTGTATCAATGTCCAAATGGACAAAGTTCAATTGTATCAATGTCCAAATGGACAAAGTTCAATTGTATCAATGTCCAAATGGACAAAGTTCAATTGTATCAATGTCCAAATGGACAAAGTTCCAATGAATGAATGTCTAAATGGACAAAGTTCAATTGTATCAATGTCCAAATGGAAAAAGTTCAATTGTATCAATGTCCAAATGGAAAAAGTTCAATTGTATCAATGTCCAAATGGACAAAGTTCAATTGTATCAATGTCCAAATGGACAAAGTTCAATTGTATCAATGTCCAAATGGATAAAGTTCAATTATATCAAAGTCCAAATGGACAAAATTCAATTATATCAATGTCCAAATGGACAAAATTCAATTGTATCAATGTCCAAATGGACAAAGTTCAATTGTATCAATGTCCAAATGGACAAAGTTCCAATGAATGAATGTCCAAATGGACAAAATTCAATTGCATCAATGTCCAAATGGACAAAGTTCAATTGTATCAATGTCCAAATGGACAAAGTTCAATTGTATCAATGTCCAAATGGACAAAGTTTAATTGTATCAATGTCCAAATGGACAAAATTCAATTGTATCAATGTCCAAATGGACAAAGTTCCAATGAATGAAGGTCTAAATGGACAAAGTTCAATTGTATCAATGTCCAAATGGAAAAAGTTCAATTGTATCAATGTCCAAATGGACAAAGTTCCAATGAATGAAGGTCTAAATGGACAAAGTTCAATTGTATCAATGTCCAAATGGACAAAATTTAATTGTATCAATGTCCAAATTAACAAAGTTCAATTGTATCAATGTCCAAACTGACAAAGTTCCAATGAATGAAGGTCTAAATGGACAAAATTCAATTGTATCAATGTCCAAATGGACAAAGTTCAATTGTATCAATGTCCAAATGGACAAAGTTCAATTGTATCAATGTCCAAATGGACAAAGTTCAATTGTATCAATGTCCAAATGGACAAAGTTCAATTGTATCAATGTCCAAATGGACAAAGTTCAATTGTATCAATGTCCAAATGGACAAAGTTCAATTGTATCAATGTCCAAATGGACAAAGTTCAATTGTATCAATGTCCAAATGGACAAAGTTCAATTGTATCAATGTCCAAATGGACAAAGTTCAATTGGATCAATGTCCGAATGGATAAAGTCGACTATAATCGACTCTGCTAACACAAAAAGTCCCTATTAGGCAAGCCAATTACCAATTTCGTTCCCTTCGCTTTTGTCGCTTTGATAAGATAGGACAGCCTACGGAAAATTCGTGCACTTCGTTCCCGCCAAACTTATGAAAAATGAAAATCTCACTTAACAGAATAGGAATGCCAGACAGATGTGTTCTTTCGGCGACTAACTTCAATCCGCTGTATTAATTCCGCGAAATATGAATGAAATCCCAAGGAGGATACGATAACTTATTGTTAAATAATAAAATTGAAGCATATAATTTACCGTTCTATCCGTTACTACTCTGCCTATAGGTATCTGATTGTTTCGACTAATAACCGTTCGCCGGATTATAAAAACATTGCATTAGTACAATGGTTTATATTTAATAAATTTTTGGACGCTTAATATAACTACCGGAGAATTATTAGAATTCATGTTAAATAACGAAAGGTACCTTACTCGTAAACAATGTCTATTGTTGAATAATCTGCCGGTTATTTTTTTTTGAGTTTTGAAATGGCCGAGTCCCGGTCGGCCCTCTAGGTGATTTATGGCCCTGGCTAAACGGGTCCGGACTATTGTCGTAAGTTCTTCCGTTCAAGACTTTAACATAATTACCTATAGTACTCAAGTTGAATACTCTTACTTCAAAATACAATTGAATTACTTGGTTTACATTAGGGAAATAAGTGTTAATAATTAGATTATAACAGACTTACCGATACATCTTAGTGTCAACAATCCAAACAATTATAAGAAACAACCACACACACATGCAGTAAAATACTCATGCTGTTAGAAAAATCACTCCTTCTACACTAAATGATTTTAGCCGTGTTCGCGCCCCGACGATTAATTCTTGTTGACGCGCTTCCTAGTTTTTACTGACTCGACTATCTTAAAACGCTGACCGATCCTGATTATCCCTGACCGTCTCCCAGACCTTGAAACTCTGACCCTCTAGATTCTATTTGATCGTCTCCCAACGCTTTCAAACTGACTATCTTGAACCGCTTTTTCTAACCACGACTTTCTTCTCCCGCTCTTCAACGCTAACTCTCCCGACCGTCTCTCCGCGCTTTCCAATCCAGACTATCGACTTCCTTCTGCCGTTCTTCAACGCTAACTGTCTCGACCGTCTCTCCGCGCTTTCAAATCCAGACCATCTTCCACCTCCAAGCCAACTCCCCTTTCCCCATGTGGCGACGCCTAATTTATGTTCTTTTGAACTTTGAATGCTTTTTGTATTCAAAAGACAGAAATGCACTAAAGGAACACATCAATTATCATCTCTTAGAACCCGTCACATTAATTTAAATCGTTTCAAAACCAATAAATTGTTACTTCTCAAGTAAAATGTCCAATCCTTTGTTCAAAAGAATGTAACAAGACTCTTCCAGCCCAAATTCGCTCTCCACTGAATAAAATCTAAGAATTCAGACGACCATCACGGAGGTCTGTGACGATACAGTCAATGTTCCTATTTTTTTCTCTACCCTAATAAATCTAAACACTTGTTTCTAAAACAGCTTTAAGGCCAACATCTGGTAATCCCCTATGTCGTGAAATCAACTGAAAAATTCTTTCTAACCGTAATAAATCTGCAAGCTGCAAGCGAAGGTTTAACTCAACAACTTTTCCACAACTAAAGCGAATTCCACTCTAGAATCTGGAAAGAAACGATGTAAAAGAGTTATTAATAAATACAATTTTTTGGTTTATGCAAACATGATAAAGATTGTGTAAGTAGATACTTAAATATAAAGACCTATGTGAAATTGAAATCAAATCAAATGCAGAGTTATACGATTTGTCCAAATAAACTTAACTTTCTCACTGATAATTATTTTTTTCAAATTTGTCAGGCAGGTAGGTGGTACCATAATATTGAAAAAAAAATGCAAATACAAAAGTCCAGATAAATACGAAAATTTTACATTAAAAAAGCAATCAAACCATTAAAACGGACATCATCTTGAAACGGAACAGTTCGAACCCAAGTCTGAAATCAGCGTCCATAAAAATCATTATTTTTGTAAGAATAAAATTTTATGGAGATTTTGTGACTGAATTCGATTGGTACCACGATTCTTATTGCGATTCCCACATTTCAGCCAATTTGGTACCATAGAGCCTGTGAAAACTGCTTTCAAAGTTCAAACCCTAGTCTGAAATGAGCGTCCAAAAAAATCATGATTTTTTTAAGAATCAAACTTCATGGAAATTTTGGGACTGAATTTGATTTGTACCACGATTTTTATCACCATTCAAAAATTTAAGCCCGTTTGGTCCCATATAGCCTGAATAAACAGCTTCCAAAGTTCGAACCCATGTCTGAAAGTATCGTCCATATAAATCATTATTTTTCTAACAATCAATCTTTATGGAGATTTTGTGACTGAATTCGATTTGTACCACGATTTTTATTGCTATTTTAAAATTTCAGCCCGTTTGGTCCCAAAGAGCCTGTGAAAACTGCTTCCAAAGTTCGAACCCAAGTCTGAAAGTATCGTCCATAAAAATCATTATTTTTCTAATAATCAAACTTTATGGAGATTTTGTGACTGATTTCGGTTTGGAGAATGAAACTTATCACTGTTCCAAAATATCAGCCCATTTGGTACCATAGAACCTTTGAAAACTTCTTCCAAAGTTCGAACCCAAGTCTGAAATCAGCGTCCATAAAAATCATGATTTTTCTAAGAATCAAACTTTATTGAGATATTTTGAGTGAGTAAGATAAGTACCACGATTCTTATCGCTATTCGAAAATTTCAGCCCGTTTGGTCCCATATCGCCTGAAAAAACAGCTTCCAAAGTTCGAACCAAAGTCTGAAATGAAGGTCCAAAAAATCATTATTTTTCTAATAATCAAACTTAATGGAGATTTTGTGACTGATTTCGATTTGGAGCATGATTCTTATCACTGTTCCAAAATATCAGCCCATTTGGTACCATAGAGCCTGTGAAAACTTCTTCCAAAGTTCGAACCAAAGTCTGAAATAAGCATCCATTAAAATCATGATTTTTCTTAGAATCAAACCTTTATGGAGATTTTGTGACTGATTTCGATTTTTTGCATGATACTTATCACTGTTCCAAAATTTCAGCCAATTTGGTACCATTAGAGCCTGTGAAAACTGCTTCCAAAGTTCGAACCCAAGTCTGAAATTAGCATCCATTAAAATCATGATTTTTCTTAGAATCAAACCTTTATGGAGATTTTGTGACTGATTTCGATTTGGAGCATGATACTTATCACTGTTCCAAAATTTCAGCCCATTTGGTACCATAGAGCCTGTGAAAACTGCTTCCAAAGTTCGAACCCAAGTCTGAAATCAGCGTCCATAAAAATCATTATTTTTGTAAGAATCAAACTTTATGGAGATTTTGTGACTGAATTCGATTGGTACCACGATTCTTATTGCGATTCCCAAATTTCAGCCCGTTTGGTGCCAAAGAGCCTGTGAAAACTGCTTCCAAAGTTCGAACCCAAGTCTGAAAGTATGGTCCATAAAAATCATTATTTTTCTAAGAATCAAACCTTTATGGAGATTTTGTGACTGATTTCGATTTTTTGCATGATACTTATCACTGTTCCAAAATTTCAGCCCGTTTGGTCCCATATCGCCTGAAAAAACAGCTTCCAAAGTTCGAACCAAAGTCTGAAATGAAGGTCCAAAAAATCATAATTTTTCTAAGAATCAAACTTAATGGAGATTTTGTGACTGATTTCGATTTTGAGCATGATACTTATCACTGTTCCAAAATTTCAGCCAATTTGGTACCATAGAGCCTGTGAAAACTGCTTCCAAAGTTCGAACCCAAGTCTGAAATCAGCGTCCATAAAAATCATTATTTTTGTAAGAATCAAACTTTATGGAGATTTTGTGACTGAATTCGATTGGTACCACGATTCTTATTGCGATTCCCAAATTTCAGCCCATTTGGTACCATAAGAATCAAACTTAATGGAGATTTTGTGACTGATTTCGATTTTGAGCATGATACTTATCACTGTTCCAAAATTTCAGCCAATTTGGTACCATAGAGCCTGTGAAAACTGCTTTCAAAGTTCAAACCCTAGTCTGAAATGAGCGTCCAAAAAAATCATGATTTTTTTAAGAATCAAACTTCATGGAAATTTTGGGACTGAATTTGATTTGTACCACGATTTTTATCACCATTCAAAAATTTAAGCCCGTTTGGTCCCATATAGCCTGAATAAACAGCTTCCAAAGTTCGAACCCATGTCTGAAAGTATCGTCCATATAAATCATTATTTTTCTAACAATCAATCTTTATGGAGATTTTGTGACTGAATTCGATTTGTACCACGATTTTTATTGCTATTTTAAAATTTCAGCCCGTTTGGTCCCAAAGAGCCTGTGAAAACTGCTTCCAAAGTTCGAACCCAAGTCTGAAAGTATCGTCCATAAAAATCATTATTTTTCTAATAATCAAACTTTATGGAGATTTTGTGACTGATTTCGATTTGGAGAATGAAACTTATCACTGTTCCAAAATATCAGCCCATTTGGTACAATAGAACCTTTGAAAACTTCTTCCAAAGTTCGAACCCAAGTCTGAAATCAGCGTCCATAAAAATCATGATTTTTCTAAGAATCAAACTTTATGGAGATATTTTGAGTGAGTAAGATAAGTACCACGATTCTTATCGCTATTCGAAAATTTCAGCCCGTTTGGTCCCATATCGCCTGAAAAAACAGCTTCCAAAGTTCGAACCAAAGTCTGAAATGAAGGTCCAAAAAATCATAATTTTTCTAAGAATCAAACTTAATGGAGATTTTGTGACTGATTTCGATTTGGAGCATGATTCTTATCACTGTTCCAAAATATCAGCCCATTTGGTACCATAGAGCCTGTGAAAACTTCTTCAAAAGTTCGAACCCAAGTCTGAAATAAGCATCCATTAAAATCATGATTTTTCTTAGAATCAAACCTTTATGGAGATTTTGTGACTGATTTCGATTTTGAGCATGATTCTTATCACTGTTCCAAAATTTCAGCAAATTTGGTACCATAGAGCCTGTGAAAACTGCTTCCAAAGTTCGAACCCAAGTCTGAAATCAGCGTCCATAAAAATCATTATTTTTGTAAGAATCAAACTTCATGGAGATTTTGTGACTTAATTCGATTGGTACCACGATTCTTATTGCGATTCCCAAATTTCAGCCCATTTGGTACCATAGAGCCTGTGAAAACTGCTTCCAAAGTTCAAACCTTAGTCTGAAATGAGCGTCACTGTTATCACTGTTCCAAAATTTCAGCCCATTTGGTACCATAGAGCCTGTGAAAACTGCTTCCAAAGTTCGATCCCAAGTCTGAAAGTATCGTCTATAAAAATCATTATTTTTCTAAGAATCAAACTTTATGAAGATTTTGTGACTGATTTCGATTTGGAGCATGAATCTTATCACTTTTCCAAAATATCAGCCCATTTGGTACCAAAGAGCCTGTGAAAACTTCTTTCAAAGATCGAACCCAAGTCTGAAATTAGCATCCATTAAAATCATGATTTTTCTTAGAATCAAACCTTTATGGAGATTTTGTGACTGATTTCGATTTGGAGCATGATACTTATCACTGTTCCAAAATTTCAGCCCATTTGGTACCATAGAGCCTGTGAAAACTTCTTCAAAAGTTCGAACCCAAGTCTGAAATAAGCATCCATTAAAATCATGATTTTTCTTAGAATCAAACCTTTATGGAGATTTTGTGACTGAATTCGATTGGTACCACGAATCTTATTGCGATTCCCAAATTTCAGCCCGTTTGGTGCCAAAGAGCCTGTGAAAACTGCTTCCAAAGTTCGAACCCAAGTCTGAAAGTATGGTCCATAAAAATCATTATTTTTCTAAGAATCAAACCTTTATGGAGATTTTGTGACTGATTTCGATTTTTTGCATGATACTTATCACTGTTCCAAAATTTCAGCCCGTTTGGTCCCATATCGCCTGAAAAAACAGCTTCCAAAGTTCGAACCAAAGTCTGAAATGAAGGTCCAAAAAATCATAATTTTTCTAAGAATCAAACTTAATGGAGATTTTGTGACTGATTTCGATTTTGAGCATGATACTTATCACTGTTCCAAAATTTCAGCCAATTTGGTACCATAGAGCCTGTGAAAACTGCTTCCAAAGTTCGAACCCAAGTCTGAAATCAGCGTCCATAAAAATCATTATTTTTGTAAGAATCAAACTTTATGGAGATTTTGTGACTGAATTCGATTGGTACCACGATTCTTATTGCGATTCCCAAATTTCAGCCCATTTGGTACCATAGAGCCTGTGAAAACTGCTTTCAAAGTTCAAACCCTAGTCTGAAATGAGCGTCCAAAAAAATCATGATTTTTTTAAGAATCAAACTTCATGGAAATTTTGGGACTGAATTTGATTTGTACCACGATTTTTATCACCATTCAAAAATTTAAGCCCGTTTGGTCCCATATAGCCTGAATAAACAGCTTCCAAAGTTCGAACCCATGTCTGAAAGTATCGTCCATATAAATCATTATTTTTCTAACAATCAATCTTTATGGAGATTTTGTGACTGAATTCGATTTGTACCACGATTTTTATTGCTATTTTAAAATTTCAGCCCGTTTGGTCCCAAAGAGCCTGTGAAAACTGCTTCCAATGTTCGAACCCAAGTCTGAAAGTATCGTCCATAAAAATCATTATTTTTCTAATAATCAAACTTTATGGAGATTTTGTGACTGATTTCGATTTGGAGAATGAAACTTATCACTGTTCCAAAATATCAGCCCATTTGGTACCATAGAACCTTTGAAAACTTCTTCCAAAGTTCGAACCCAAGTCTGAAATCAGCGTCCATAAAAATCATGATTTTTCTAAGAATCAAACTTTATGGAGATATTTTGAGTGAGTAAGATAAGTACCACGATTCTTATCGCTATTCGAAAATTTCAGCCCGTTTGGTCCCATATCGCCTGAAAAAACAGCTTCCAAAGTTCGAACCAAAGTCTGAAATGAAGGTCCAAAAAATCATTATTTTTCTAATAATCAAACTTAATGGAGATTTTGTGACTGATTTCGATTTGGAGCATGATTCTTATCACTGTTCCAAAATATCAGCCCATTTGGTACCATAGAGCCTGTGAAAACTTCTTCCAAAGTTCGAACCAAAGTCTGAAATAAGCATCCATTAAAATCATGATTTTTCTTAGAATCAAACCTTTATGGAGATTTTGTGACTGATTTCGATTTTTTGCATGATACTTATCACTGTTCCAAAATTTCAGCCAATTTGGTACCATAGAGCCTGTGAAAACTGCTTCCAAAGTTCGATCCCAAGTCTGAAAGTATCGTCTATAAAAATCATTATTTTTCTAAGAATCAAACTTTATGAAGATTTTGTGACTGATTTCGATTTGGAGCATGAATCTTATCACTTTTCCAAAATATCAGCCCATTTGGTACCATAGAGCCTGTGAAAACTGCTTCCAAAGTTCGATCCCAAGTCTGAAAGTATCGTCTATAAAAATCATTATTTTTCTAAGAATCAAACTTTATGAAGATTTTGTGACTGATTTCGATTTGGAGCATGATACTTATCACTGTTCCAAAATTTCAGCCCATTTGGTACCATAGAGCCTGTGAAAACTGCTTCCAAAGTTCGAACCCAAGTCTGAAATCAGCGTCCATAAAAATCATTATTTTTGTAAGAATCAAACTTTATGGAGATTTTGTGACTGAATTCGATTGGTACCACGATTCTTATTGTGATTCCCAAATTTCAGCCCATTTGGTACCATAGAGCCTGTGAAAACTGCTTCCAAAGTTCAAACCCTAGTCTGAAATGAGCGTCCGAAAAAATCATGATTTTTTTAAGAATCAAACTTCATGGAAATTTTGGGACTGAATTTGATTTGTACCACGATTTTTATCACCATTCAAAAATTTAAGCCCGTTTGGTCCCATATAGCCTGAATAAACAGCTTCAAAAGTTCGAACCCATGTCTGAAAGTATCGTCCATAAAAATCATTATTTTTCTAACAATCAATCTTTATGGAGATTTTGTGACTGAATTCGATTTGTACCACGATTTTTATTGCTATTTTAAAATTTCAGCCCGTTTGGTGCCAAAGAGCCTGTGAAAACTGCTTCCAAAGTTCGAACCCAAGTCTGAAATCAGAGTCCATAAAAATCATTATTTTTCTAAGAATCAAACTTTATGGAGATTTTGTGACTGAATTCGATTGGTACCACGATTCTTATTGCGATTCCCAAATTTCAGCCCATTTGGTACCATAGAGCCTGTGAAAACTGCTTCCAAAGTTCAAACCCTAGTCTGAAATGAGCGTCCAAAAAAATCATGATTTTTTTAAGAATCAAACTTCATGGAAATTTTGGGACTGAATTTGATTTGTACCACGATTTTTATCACCATTCAAAAATTTAAGCCCGTTTGGTCCCATATAGCCTGAATAAACAGCTTCAAAAGTTCGAACCCATGTCTGAAAGTATCGTCCATAAAAATCATTATTTTTCTAACAATCAATCTTTATGGAGATTTTGTGACTGAATTCGATTTGTACCACGATTTTTATTGCTATTTTAAAATTTCAGCCCGTTTGGTGCCAAAGAGCCTGTGAAAACTGCTTCCAAAGTTCGAACCCAAGTCTGAAATCAGCGTCCATAAAAATCATTATTTTTGTAAGAATCAAACTTTATGGTTATTTTGTGACTGAATTCGATTGGTACCACGATTCATATTGCGATTCGAAAATTTCAGCCCGTTTGGTGCCAAAGAGCCTGTGAAAACTGCTTCCAAAGTTCGAACCCAAGTCTGAAAGTATCGTCCATAAAAATCATTATTTTTCTAATAATCAAACTTTATGGAGATTTTGTGACTGATTTCGATTTGAAGCATGATACTTATCACTGTTCCAAAATTTCAGCCCATTTGGTACCATAGAGCCTGTGAAAACTGCTTCCAAAGTTCTAACCCTAGTCTGAAATGAGCGTCCAAAAAAATCATGATTTTTTTAAGGATCAAATTTCCTGGAAATTTTGGGACTGAATTTGATTTTGTACCACGATTATTATCACCATTCAAAAATTTAAGCCCGTTTGGTCCCATATAGCCTGAATAAACAGCTTCAAAAGTTCGAACCCATGTCTGAAAGTATCGTCCATAAAAATCATTATTTTTCTAACAATCAATCTTTATGGAGATTTTGTGACTGAATTCGATTTGTACCACGATTTTTATTGCTATTTTAAAATTTCAGCCCGTTTGGTGCCAAAGAGCCTGTGAAAACTGCTTCCAAAGTTCGAACCCAAGTCTGAAAGTATCGTCCATAAAAATCATTATTTTTCTAATAATCAAACTTTATGGAGATTTTTTGACTGATTTCGATTTGAAGCATGATACTTATCACTGTTCCAAAATTTCAGCCCATTTGGTACCATAGAGCCTGTGAAAACTGCTTCCAAAGTTCGAACCCAAGTCTGAAATCAGCGTCCATAAAAATCATTATTTTTGTAAGAATCAAACTTTATGGAGATTTTGTGACTGAATTCGATTGGTACCACGATTCTTATTGCGATTCCCAATTTCAGCCCATTTGGTACCATAGAGCCTGTGAAAACTGCTTCCAAAGTTCAAACCCTAGTCTGAAATGAGCGTCCAAAAAAATCATGATTTTTTTAAGAATCAAACTTCATGGAAATTTTTGGACTGAATTTGATTTGTACCACGATTTTTATCACCATTCAAAAATTTAAGCCCGTTTGGTCCCATATAGCCTGAATAAACAGCTTCAAAAGTTCGAACCCATGTCTGAAAGTATCGTCAATAAAAATCATTATTTTTCTAACAATCAATCTTTATGGAGATTTTGTGACTGAATTCGATTTGTACCACGATTTTTATTGCTATTTTAAAATTTCAGCCCGTTTGGTGCCAAAGAGCCTGTGAAAACTGCTTCCAAAGTTCGAACCCAAGTCTGAAATCAGCGTCCATAAAAATCATTATTTTTCTAAGAATCAAACTTTATGGAGATTTTGTGACTGAATTCGATTGGTACCACGATTCTTATTGCGATTCCCAAATTTCAGCCCATTTGGTACCATAGAGCCTGTGAAAACTGCTTCCAAATTTCAAACCCTAGTCTGAAATGAGCGTCCAAAAAAATCATGATTTTTTTAAGAATCAAACTTCATGGAAATTTTGGGACTGAATTTGATTTGTACCACGATTTTTATCACCATTCAAAAATTTAAGCCCGTTTGGTCCCATATAGCCTGAATAAACAGCTTCAAAAGTTCGAACCCATGTCTGAAAGTATCGTCCATAAAAATCATTATTTTTCTTACAATCAATCTTTATGGAGATTTTGTGACTGAATTCGATTTGTACCACGATTTTTATTGCTATTTTAAAATTTCAGCCCGTTTGGTGCCAAAGAGCCTGTGAAAACTGCTTCCAAAGTTCGAACCCAAGTCTGAAATCAGCGTCCATAAAAATCATTATTTTTCTAAGAATCAAACTTTATGGAGATTTTGTGACTGAATTCGATTGGTACCACGATTCTTATCGCTATTCGAAAATTTCAGCCCGTTTGGTCCCATATCGCCTGAAAAAACAGCTTCCAAAGTTCGAACCAAAGTCTGAAATGAAGGTCCAAAAAATCAATATTTTTCTAATAATCAAACTTAATGGAGATTTTGTGACTGATTTCGATTTGGAGCATGATTCTTATCACTGTTCCAAAATATCAGCCCATTTGGTACCATAGAGCCTGTGAAAACTTCTTCCAAAGTCGAACCCAAGTCTGAAAAAGCATCCATTAAAATCATGATTTTTCTTAGAATCAAACCTTTATGGAGATTTTGTGACTGATTTCGATTTTTAGCATGATACTTATCACTGTTCCTAAATTTAAGCCAATTTGGTACCATAGAGCCTGTGAAAACTGCTTCCAAAGTTCGAACCAATGTCTGAAATGAAGGTCCAAAAAATCATAATTTTTCTAAGAATCAAACTTTATGGAGATTTTGTGACTGATTTCGATTTGGAGCATGATTCTTATCACTGTTCCAAAATATCAGCCCATTTGGTACCATAGAGCCTGTGAAAACTTCTTCCAAAGTTCGAACCCAAGTCTGAAATAAGCATCCATTAAAATCATGATTTTTCTAAGAATCAAATCTTTATGGAGATTTTCTGACTGATTTCGATTTTGAGCATGATACTTATCACTGTTCCAAAATTTCAGCCAATTTGGTACCATAGAGCCTGTGAAAACTGCTTCCAAAGTTCGAACCCAAGTCTGAAATCAGCGTCCATAAAAATCATTATTTTTCTAAGAATCAAATTTTATGGAGATTTTGTGACTGAATTCGATTGGTACCACGAATCTTATTGCGATTCCAAAATTTCAGCCCGTTTGGTGCCAAAGAACTTGTGAAAACTGCTTCCAAAGTTCGAACCCAAGTCTGAAAGTATCGTCCATAAAAATCATTATTTTTCTAATAATCAAACTTTATGGAGATTTTGTGACTGATTTCTATTTGAAGCATGATACTTATCACTGTTCCAAAATTTCAGCCCATTTGGTACCATAGAGCCTGTGAAAACTGCTTCCAAAGTTCAAACCCTTGTCTGAAATGAGCGTCCAAAAAAATCATGATTTTTTTAAGAATAAAACTTCATGGAAATTTCGGGACTGAATTTGATTTGTACCACGATTTTTATCACCATTCAAAAATTTAAGCCCGTTTGGTCCCATATAGCCTGAATAAACAGCTTCCAAAGTTCGAACCCATGTCTGAAAGTATCGTCCATAAAAATCATTATTTTTCTAACAATCAATCTTTATGGAGATTTTGTGACTGAATTCGATTTGTACCACGATTTTTATTGCTATTTTAAAATTTCAGCCCGTTTGGTCCCAAAGAGCCTGTGAAAACTGCTTCCAAAGTTCGAACCCAAGTCTGAAAGTATCGTCCATAAAAATCATTATTTTTCTAATAATCAAACTTTATGGAGATTTTGTGACTGATTTCGATTTGCAGAATGAAAATTATCACTGTTCCAAAATATCAGCCCATTTGGTACCATAGAACCTTTGAAAACTTCTTCCAAAGTTCGAACCCAAGTCTGAAATCAGCGTCACTGTTATCACTGTTCCAAAATTTCAGCCCATCTGGTACCATAGAGCCTGTGAAAACTGCTTCCAAAGTTCGAACCCAAGTCTGAAAGAATCGTCTATAAAAATCATTGTTTTTCTAAGAATCAAACTTTATGAAGATTTAGTGACTGATTTCGATTTGGAGCATGATTCTTATCCTTTTTCCAAAATATCAGCCCATTTGGTACCAAAGAGCCTGTGAAAACTTCTTCCAAAGTTCGAACCCAAGTCTGAAATTAGCATCCATTAAAATCATGATTTTTCTTAGAATCAAACCTTTATGGAGATTTTGTGACTGATTTCGATTTGGAGCATGATACTTATCACTGTTCCAAAATATCAGCCCATTTGGTACCATAGAGCCTGTGAAAACTTCTTCCAAGGTTCGAACCCAAGTCTGAAATCAGCGTCCAAAAAAATCATTATTTTTCTAAGAATCAAACTTTATGGAGATTTTGAGACTGAATTCTATTTGTACCACGATTCTTATTGCGATTCCAAAATTTCAGCCCGTTTGGTTCCAAAGAGCCTGTGAAAACTGCTTCCAAAGTTCGAACCCAAGTCTGAAAGTATCGTCCGAAAAAATCATTATTTATATAATAATCAAACTTTATGGAGATTGTTTGACTGAGTTAGATTAGTACCACGATTCTTATCGCTATTCGAAAATTTCAGCCCGTTTGGTCCCATATCGCCCTTAAAAACAGCTTCCAAAGTTCGAACCAGGGTCTGAAATGAAGTTCCAAAAAATCATTATTTTTCTAAGAATCAAACTTTATGAAGATTTTGTGACTGATTTCGATTTGGAGCATGATTCTTATCCTTTTTCCAAAATATCAGCCCATTTGGTACCAAAGAGCCTGTGAAAACTTCTTCCAAAGTTCGAACCCAAGTCTGAAATTAGCATCCATTAAAATCATGATTTTTCTTAGAATCAAACCTTTATGGAGATTTTGTGACTGATTTCGATTTTAAGCATGATACTTATCACTGTTCCAAAATTTCAGCCAATTTGGTACCATAGAGCCTGTGAAAACTGCTTCCAAAGTTCGAACCCAAGTCTGAAATCAGCGTCCATAAAAATCATTATTTTTCTAAGAATCAAACTTTATAGAGATTTTGTGACTGAATTCGATTGAAACCACGATTCATATTGCGATTCCAAAATTTCAGCCCGTTTGGTGCCAAAGAGCCTGTGAAAACTGCTTCCAAAGTTCGAACCCAAGTCTGAAATCAGCGTCCATAAAAATCATTATTTTTCTAAGAATCAAACTTTATGGAGATTTTGAGACTGAATTCGATTTGTAACACGATTCTTATTGCGATTCCAAAATTTCAGCCCGTTTGGTTCCAAAGAGCCTGTGAAAACTGCTTCCAAAGTTCGAACCCAAGTCTGAAAGTATCGTCCAAAAAAATCATTATTTATATAATAATCAATCTTTATGGAGATTTTGTGACTGATTTCGATTTGGAGCATGATTCTTATCACTGTTCCAAAATATCAGCCCATTTGGTACCATGGAGCCTGTGAAAACTGCTTCCAAAGTTCGAACCCAAGTCTGAAATTAGCGTCCATAAAAATCATTATTTTTCAAAGAATCGAACTAAATAGAGATTTTGTGACTGATTTCGATTTGGATCATTATTCTCATCACTGTTCCCAAATTTCAGCCCATTTGGTACCATAGAGCCTGAAAAAACAGCTTCCCAAGTTCGAACCCAAGTTTGAAATGAACGTCCAAAAAAATCATGATTTTTCTCAGAATCAAACTTTTTGGAGATTTTGTGACTGATTTCGATTTGGATCATGATTCTTATCATTGTTCCGAAATTTCAGCCGTTTGGTCCCATAGAGCCTGTAAAAACTGCTTTCACAGTTCGAACCCAAGTCTGAAATGAACGTCCATAAAAATCATGATTTTTCTCAGAATCAAACTTTATGGAGATTTTGTGACTGATTTCGATTTGGAGCATTATTTTCATCACTGATCCCAAATTTCAACCCATTTGGTACCATAAAGCCCGAAAAAACAGCTTCCCAAGTTCGAACCCAAGTCTGAAATTAGCGTCCATAAAAATCATTATTTTTCTAACAATCAAACTTTATTTAGATTTTGTGACTGATTTAGAATTGGAGCATTATTCTTATAACTATTCCCAAATTTCAGCCCATTTGGTACCATAGAGCCTGAGAAAACTGCTCCAAAAGTTCGAACCCAAGTCTGAAATAAGCGTCCATAAAAATCATGATTTTTCTAAAAATCAAACTTTATGGATACTTTGTGAAGGAGTTCGATTTATACCACGATTCCTTACACTTTTTCCGAAATTTAAGCCTATTCGGTACCATAGAGCCTGACAAAACAGCTTCCAAAGTTCGAACACAAGTCTGAAATGAACGTCCATAAAAATTGTGATTTTTCTCAAAATCCAACTTTATGGAGATTTCGTGAAGGAGTTCGATTTATACCACGATTCCTAACACTTTTCCGAAATTTAAGCCTATTCGGTACCATGGAGCCTGAAAAAACAGCTTCCAATATTCGAACCCAAGTCTGAAATGAACGTCCATAAAAATCATGATTTTTCTAAGAATCAAACTTTATGGAGATTTTGTGACTGATTTCGATTTTGAGCATGATTCTTATCCACTGTTCCGAAATTTCAGCCCATTTGGTGTAATAGAGCCCGAAAAATCTGCTTCCCAAGTTCGAACCCAAGTATGAAATTAGCGTCCATAAAAATCATTATTTTTGTAAGAATCGAACTAAATAGAGATTTTGTGACTGATTTCGATTTGGATCATTATTCTTATCACTGTTCCGAAATTTCAGCCCATTTGGTACCATAGAGCTAGAAAAAACTGCTTCCCAAGTTCGAACCCAAGTCTGAAATACGCGTCCATAAATATCATGATTTTTCTAAAAATCAAACCATTGTTTTTCGACGATTCACGATGGTTTAGAACATTTTTTATGGTTTAACCACAATTTTTCACAAAAACAGCGTTTTTCTGCATTTTTTCTGGTTTTACCACCATTTTACACAAAAATAACGGTTTTCTACATTTTTTCATGTTTTAGGACTATTTTACACAAAAAAAACGTTTTTCTAATATTTTTGAGGTTTTATGACGTTTTTACACATGTTGCATGGTTTTTTAGTATTTTTCAGTGTTTTTCAAGGATTTACGATGTTTTAGACCATTTTTCTGGTTAAACCACCATTTAACACAAAAATAAAAAATTTCTACATTTTTTCATGTTTTAGCACAATTTTACACAAAAGCAACGTTTTTCTGCATTTTTCTGGTTTTACCAAAATTTTACACTAAAATAAACGGGTTTATTAGGTTTTTACACAATTTGCATGGTTTTTCAGTATTTTTCGGTGTTTTTCAACGATTTACGATGTTTTAGACCATTTTTCTGGTTTGACCACCATTTTACACAAAAATAACGGTTTCCTACATATTTTCATGTTTTAGCACAATTTTAGACAAAACTAATGTTTTCCTACAATTTTTGAGGTTTTATGACTTATTACACAATTGTTTTTCAATATTTACCAGTGGTTTTTGACGATTTACGATGTTTGAGACCATTTTTCTGGTTTGACCACTATTTTACACAAAAATAACGGTTTTCTACATTTTGTCATGTTAATGCACAATTTTACACAAAAATTACGTTTTTCTGCAATTTTTCTGGATTTACCATAATTTTACAAAAGAATAACGCTTTTATACAATTTTTGAGGTTTTATGACGTTTTTACACACTTTGCATGGTTTTTCAATATTGTTCAGTGTTTTTCGACGATTTACGATGTTTTAAACCATTTTTCTTGTTATACCACAATTTAACACAAAAATATCGTTTTTCTTATTTTTTTGAGGTTTAATGACGTTTTTACACATTTTGCATGGTTTTTTAATATTTTTTAGTGTTTTTCGACGATTTACGATGTTTTAGACCATTTTTCTTGTTTTACCACGATTAAACACAAAAATAAGGTTTTTCAAAAATTTTTCATGTTATACCACAATTTAACTCAAAAATATCTTTTTTCTTATTTTTTGAGGTTTTATGACGTTTATACACATTTGGCATGGTTTTTCAATATTTTTTTAGTGTTTTT